>NC_041395.2:160587690-160887690 GCF_900747795.2 Erpetoichthys calabaricus
ACTGCATCAGCAAGGTCTCTCCCAGACAAAGATTTCAAAGCAGACTGGGGTCTCAAGATCTGCTGTTCAAGCTCTTTTGAAGAAGCACAAAGAAACGGGCAAAGTTGAGGATCGTAGACGCAGTGGTCGGCCAAGGAAACTTAGTGCAGCAGATGAAAGACACATCAAGCTTTATTACCCTTCGAAATCGGAAGATGTCCAGCAGTGCCATCAGCTCAGAACTGGCAGAAACCAGTGGGACCCAGGTACACCCATCTACTGTCTGCAGAAGTCTGGCCAGAAATAGTCTTCATGGAAGAGTTGCAGCCAAAAAGCCATACCTCTGATGTGGAAGCAAGGCCAAGCGACTCAAGTATGCACGAAAACATAGGAACTGGGGTGTAGAAAAATGTCAGCAGGTGCTCTGGACTGATGAGTCAAAATTTGAAATGTTTGGCTGTAGCAGAAGGCAGTTTGTTTGTCGAAGGGCTGGAGAGCGGTACAATAATGAGTGTCTGCAGGCAACAGTGAAGCATGGTGGAGGTTCCTTGAACGTTTGGGGCTGCATTTCTGCAAATGGAATTGGAAATTTGGTCAGGATTAATGGTGTTCTCAATGCTGAGAAATACAGGCAGATACTTATCCATCATTCAATACCATCAGGGAGGGGTATGATTGGCCCCAAATTTATTCTGCAGCAGGACAACGACCCCAAACATACAGCCAAAGTCATTAAGAACTATCTTCAGCGATAAAGAAGAACAAGAAGTCCTGGAAATGATGGTATGGCTCCCACAGAGTCCTGATCTCAACATCGAGTGTGCCTGGGATTACATGAAGAGACGGAAGGATGTGAAGAAGGCTACATCCACAGAAGATCTGTGGTTAGTTCTCCAAGATGTTTGGAACAACCTACCAGCCGAGTTCCTTCAAAAACTGTGTGCAAGTGTACCTAGAAGAATTGATGCTGTTTTGAAGGCAAAGGGTGGTCACACCAAATATTGATTTGATTTAGATTTCTGTTTTGTTCATTCATTGCATTTTTGTTGATTGATGAAAATAAATGATTAACACTTCCATTTTTGAAAGCATTCTTTCTTTACAGCATTTTTTCACACGTGACTAAAACTTTTGCACAGTACTGTATATATATATACACGTGTGTGTGTGTGTGTGTGTATATATATATATATATATATATATATATATATACATATATATATATACACACACACACACATGTATAGTGTGTATAGAATATTCTTTTTAAGTCTTAATTGCAATCTGATTATTAAGTGGTTGGTTACCTGCCAGAAACCAGGTACCTACCAGGTTGGTTGGCCAGTCGGCAAACGTCCGCCATGTCCTCTCAGTGCAAAATTGCAAGACCTCAAATATATATATATTTTTTTTAAATATTAATTTATTTAACCACAAGCATGACAATGAAAAGTGGATTTACACATATTTGGAAATCTACCTTTTTTTTTTTTTTTTTATGGTAATTGTATCCTGAACGCCCGTTGATTTTGCCCAGATATAAGTGTAAAAGTACCAGTGTATTTCCCCATTTCTTAAAATATTTCCACCTTCAGTAGTTTAGTTGTAAATACAATTCATTATGTGAAGATCTTAAAACATAATTTTAGTCCTTTACATTTTCTCATTTATCTCTTGTCTTGTTAAATGTACTACAGCATGCTGTTTACTGTATAACACATTGTGTTTGCATATCTGTGAACTTGCTGTTGTGTGTTTCAGATACTTGTTATCATGTAGACCCCTCTGCTGGCAACACATTGAATTTAAAATATGCAAAATGTGTCTTGTACTAGATTTCTGTTTTTCAGCTGGAAGTGAAACTACTGTAATATTAAAGTTGTGCTAAAATCTGATCTACCTACAATATACAGCCATCTAGTGGCAACCTAATCTGTTTACAGTTTAACCTTTTGCTTTTCAATAGTACCAAGCTCTGTTCTTTTTATAATACAGTATATTTCACAAGTTATTCCTGTAATATATTTTTCAAGTTAGAGTATCTTATTTTAGAATATCAGCAGTTTTTAAAACTGTACCCAAAAATATTTAATTTATTCTATTTTTTAATAACTGTAGCCAGTTTGAAAGTGTAATGTTACTTATTTATTACATTTAATTAATAATACAACAATGATACACCTTGAATTCATGCTGAATCTTACAACCTGCTTAAACTTTTTTACCATTCTCTGCATTACCACTTTCATAATCTTAAGGAAAGACTATAAAAGTTTGATGTAGTAATTAATTTTTTCATCTCAGTGAAAATTAAAACAGTTTGTGGATCATGTTGCCTCTAGTGGTGTAATGAAGCACCAGCTTCAGTAATGCATTGGTGACTTATGCATTAATTATTATGCATTGACATAAGTCATTAGTGTATTTGCTTTAGGGCTCCTAACCAATGCTGTTTTTGATGATATTATAATAATAAAATTGTTTGTTGAAAAATCTCTAGTTCTTGATCTGTGTTTTAACACAAGCCTTTCAATTCCAGCATGATGCAGTTTTAAAAATGAAGTGTTACAAATCTAAAAAAGTAAATTGACTTAAAGTTGCTTTTGTTTGAAAATTATATCTGTTTTGAGTAGTATGTATGAAATAAAACTCAGAATTGGCCTGCTCTTTATAGTATGTTTTTATTTCAGAATCATTCTATGCAATATCATATTAATAAAACTTATGCCAATTGGTAGTTTTGTGATTTTTATTTATTTAGTTTTTTAATAAGTCTTGTTTGTTGAAATTAAAATGAAAGAAAATTACATGGCATTTTCAAATATTTGGTCACCTTAGTAGTTATGCAGTACCGTAACTGTTTTAATACACTGAGGAAAAAATACAAAGCAAACCATTAGTTTACTCTTTTAAAATAATATTGAAACCTGTTAATTCCACAGCAGAAAATAGTGTAACATTACTAAAATTGTATTTTCTTCAGCTAAATATCCTTGGTTATTTTTTTATTACACATGTCAGCTCTTCTAGAGATTGCATTGCATGGTAGTACCAGTTGGGGTCTCTGTTGTTTATGTTGGACTTTAAAGTATAAAAATTTTTTATTTAATGTTTGGACTTAATATTACTGAACTTAAAAAAACACCTCTCAATGGATTTTCATAAAGATCTATATAGTATTGCTAAAATTAATTTTCATTGTTTTTGTTTTAGATTACATCGGGTCATGTCTGCCTTGAAGAGTTCAAGAGAAACTATTTCAAAAAGCTCCAATAACGAATTTCCAAAGCACTTGTGAATTACTTTAGCTACTGTGTGAATTTGAAAAGCTGTTTTTTTAACAATGATAACGTCAGAATTACCTGTGTTGCAGTAAGTGTATTTGCCTCTCTGCCTTATAAATTTATCACTAGTAGTGTTAAAAGAGGAAATAATACATTACTCCCGTGTTGGAGTAAAAGAACTGAATAGCTTACTTTATATACATTTTTCACATTACTGTTGACTACATTTATTATGTTATGCTTTAATAATCAACATCTTTCAGTTTCAAAATTAAAGACATTGTGTTTAAGGATGTCATGTGTATGTATATACATATGTATTTGTGTGTGTGTTAAATATATACATACACTTATAATTATACAATTATACACTTATGTAAAATTTATGTCTGTCTGGGTGTAAAATATACTTTATTTTTATAGGGACTCAACAAATGAGTCTGGCCAGGTGGAAACTGTAAGTTTGAGTGTCACCATGAGTGAAATGGAGGATACTGGTGAAGTTAAAGGCAAGAGAAAAAGAGGACGACCCGGTAGACCACCGGTATGTTTTTGTATATGCTGCTCTGAATGTATTAGGAAAAACATTGACATTTGTTTATTTTTTTCTGCAATTCTGTCTGTTAATGCACAGTGTGTTAAACTGACTATGTACAGTATAAAAAATATACAAAACTGAATTGCTTAATCTAGAGGTGCTTCCTGAATTGGGTATATGTGCTGCCAGAGTAGGCATTCGCATCCTGTGATCCTAAACTGGATTGGTGTGTTAGAATGACATTCCATAATAATCATTCTTTGTTTTAGAAATGAGTTTGAAAAGACCATCTGAAAGTTTCATGTATTCTTCTTCCCTTAGTCAGTAAATAAGTGTTCAATTGTTTTATTAACTAAATGTTATTCAGTATGTACTTAACAGGAAAAAAAATGTCAAAGGTAATGTATTTTCTCACTTCTTATAGTCTGCCAACAAGAAGCCTCGAAAATCCCCTGCAGAAAAGAGCCAGTTTTCAGGACCTAGGGGGAGTAGGAAAGCTAATGGTGTTCCCCAGCAAAATGGAGAAGGAGAGCCCATCACACTGTTTGAAGTTGTGAAGATGGGCAAAAGTGCCATGCAGGTCAGTTAATAACGATGGTAAGACTTTAATTAGTCTTATATTTAAAAAAAACCAAAAAAAAACTAAACCATTATATATTATCTATGGTTTATTTTGTTCTGTTTATATATTATGTCTCCAGATTCACTTCATCTTCTTCTTTCGGCTGCTCCCGTTAGGGGTTGCCACAGCGGATCATCTGATTCCTTATTTTTCTGTCCTCTGCATCTTGTTCTGTTACACCCATCACCTGCATGTCCTCACTCACCACATCCATAAACCTTCGCTTAGGCCTTCCTCTTTCTCTTCCCTGGCAGCTCTATCCTTAGTATCCTTCTCCCAATATACTATATTTGAAATACTTGCCTTTATTCTTGGTTTCCTTTTAGTTTTAAGTCTTCAAACACATCTGTTTTTTTAAATTCTACTTTTTAATTTAAATGTGTTAAGCATGTGTCGATTTCTCTTTTCTGGTATTTTCTGATGTATGTATTTTAATAGGATTTTGCTTATTGTAGAGTGTTGTTGACGATTGGATTGAGTCCTACAAGCAAGATAGAGATATAGCACTTCTTGATCTGATCAACTTCTTTATTCAGTGTTCTGGGTGTAAAGGTATGTTTTAAATAGGTATATGACAAATATGAATCTAATAATGATTGATGACCATTAAGCTAATTTTGTGTAATAGTTTAACTGTCAATTTAATGCACATCTTGTCTTCAATTAATTAGTTCCTTAGTTAATTTTACTGGACCTTGCATTGCCATTGAGAGAAACTATAGCTCATTCTTGGATGATTTTTACTACAGTGCACGAAATGTTGCACACAAATTAAATCCTTTTGTTATGCTAGGTGAGGGATGTTGTAAGTGATATCACATTGTTAAAATGTTTGTAAATCACTAATAGTTTTAGCAAGCCAAAACCCTTAAATTCAGCTTTTAAAGGCATTCAATAAATAAAAAATATGAGGTGCTTTATTTATATTGTTTATGAGGGCAAAGGAACAACAACTTTATAATGACTGTTCACACGTCCAGTTTAACTCTAATCAGGTTGTGAATTGGCTCCCATCTAGATAGTTATTTTCACTAAACAAAGTGTTATAACCTGCATTAAAAGATGTTGTGGTTTGGTTTGTTATTGTGTAGGGAACATCAAAGAGACAATAAGCTCAATTAATGTGTGGTTTTATGAGAACTGTGCAAATCTTTATTAAAACTAAGTGGGTTAAATTAAGAGGTGGTTCAAAACATACAGGTGGAGGTCACATTGCATGCCTAGTGTCTCAACACAAATATGCAGATAATGTTGTATGCCAAAATGTGTTTATTTGTGAGGTTTTTCATAAACACATTTTTCTGGCTTGTGTGTGTTTGGAGTATGTTTAGTGGGGTTTTTATGACTCTAGTATTGTAGTTCAACCACATTTCTAAATCTCATTATGAGACATAACTTTTTGTTGATTAAATGTGAATTAAAGTAGTTCTGTGTGAAATGTACCAGTAGACTACTGGAGTACAGAACAGACTTATATTGTTTGTTCATATTATGAAAATGTCATAAATAATTTTTTTTTCTTGCGCAGTTCTTCACTTGAAAATCTACTTGTGCATTTTTGATGAATTTTATTCACTGCAGTTGTGTGTGTGTGTGTTTATTTGTTTTGTTTGACATTTTGCTAATTTTTTTTCTGTAAAGGAACTGTACGAATTGAGATGTTCAGGAACATGCAAAATGCAGAAATCATCAGAAAAATGACAGAAGAATTTGATGAGGCAAGTTTGGGAAATTCCAAAGTTGTAATCTAAAATTGCTTAAATATATTTTCATTTGTAGTAGAGATTTTCATTGATAGCGAATGTCACCATACAGAAGCACATCCAGTACACTCAAAGAGAATGCATCTTGACTCATTATCTTTATTTTAACATTCTTTTCTAGAATCTCTACTATCTAAGTATATAATGTAAAGGACAATTATCCATTGTGTGTAACTACTGAAATACAGTAGAAAATACTGTAAAGCTAGGGAGGCAATTGTAAATACTCTGCTCATCAGTCACTAAACCAGTTAATGTATTTTAAAGATGTTCCATATTTAGTGAACGCTACTTTGAAAAGTAATATGTAGTAGCAGTGTAAGGTACCCTCCTGAGTTTTTGTAGTAACAGGGCAATCTAAAATATCTGAATGTTTCTTACTTTGATCTGTTTTGTTTGCTCAGTTCTTTTTGCATCTTATCTACTACAAGTGTTCAAAAAAGGAAAAATGACAAAACATTTATAAAAGTCTTATTCAATGTTACATTTTGTTTTAACAGCCCCTAATGTGAACTTTTTAATTGTATTTGGAACATTTTTAATATCTTCTCATTGTACAATGGGAATGTTTAAGGATTTGTGTGAAATGGCACAACATCATGTAGCTTGTTATGCCCTAACTGACGAATATATTTTCAAGTAACAGCTTACTTCAAATTTACTTAGTTAATTCAGTACACCATTTGGATTTTTACATTAAGCAAACAGTAACCATTAATCTTGAAACATCCTTGTTATTTAGATAGATAGATAGATAGATAGATATTTGTTTTTAATATAATTCGTCAGTCATGTAATAAGAATGGTAGATTGTGAATTTCTCTAGGGCTTTTATGGCCTTGTTAAAATTGCAGGCAGTATTCAAAAGTATAATCTCAATAGTGTGTTTCACTTAATTTGCTATATTTATACAAGCTATGTGCTATTCTGTTTAAATTATGTAAGTTTAATGTACTGCAGAAATATAAATATATATATATATATATATATATATATATATATATATATATATATATATATATATATATATATATATATATATATATACTGTGTATATATACAGAGGTGCTGGTCATAAAATTAGAATATCATGACAAAGTTGATTTTATTTCAGTAATTCCATTCAAAAAGTGAAACTTGTATATTAGATTCATTCATTACACACAGACTGATGTATTTCAAATGTTTATTTTTTTAATGTTGATGATTATAACTGACAACTAATGAAACTCCCAAATTCAGTATCTCGAAAAATTAGAATATCAATTAAGACCAATGCAAAAAAAGGATTTTAAGAAATGTTGGCCAACTGAAAGGTATGAACATGAAAAGTATGAGATGTACAGCACTCAATATTTAGTTGGGGCTCCTTTGGCCTGGATTACTGCAGCAATGCGGCGTGGCATGGAGTCGATCAGTCTGTGGCACTGCTCAGGTTTTATGAGAGCCCATGTTGCTCTGATAGTGGCCTTCAGCTCTTCTGAATTGTTGGGTCTGGCGTATTGCATCTTCCTCTTCACAATACCCCATAGATTTTCTATGGGGTTAAGGTCAGATGAGTTTGTTGGCCAATCAAGAACACGGATACCATGGTCCTTAAACCAGGTATTGGTAGCTTTAGCACTGTGTGCAGGTGCCAGGTCCTGTTGGAAAATGAAATCTGCATCTCCATAAAGTTCGTCACCAGCAGGAAGCATGAAGTGCTCTAAAACTTCCTGGTAGACGGCTTCGTTGACCTTGGACCTCAGAAAACACAATGAACCAACACCAGCAGATGACATGGCACCCCAAACCATCACTGACTGTGGAAACTTTACACTGGACCTCACGCAACGTGGATTCTGTGCCTCTCCTCTCTTCCTCCAGACTCTGGGACCTTGATTTCCAAAGGAAATGCAAAATTTACTTTCATCAGAAAGCAGCAGTCCAGTCCTTTTTGTCTTTAGCCCAGGCGAGACGCTTCTGACGCTGTCTCTTGTTCAAGAGTGGCTTGACACAAGGAATGCGACAGCTGAAACCCATGTCTTGCATACGTCTGTGCGTGGTGGTTCTTGAAGCACTGACTCCAGCTGCAGTCCACTCTTTGTGAATCTCCCCCACATTTTTGAATGGGTTTTGTTTCACAATCCTGTCCAGGGTGTGGTTGTCCCTTTTGCTTGTACACTTTTTTCTACCACATCTTGTCCTTCCCTTTGCCTCTCTATTAATGTGCTTGGACACAGAGCTCTGTGAACAGCCAGCCTCTTTAGCAATGACCTTTTGTGTCTTGCCCTCCTTGTGCAAGGTGTCAATGGTCGTCTTTTGGACAACTGTCAAGTCAGCAGTCTTCCCCGTGATTGTGTAGCCTACAGAACTAGACTGAGAGACCATTTAAAGGCTTTTGCAGGTGTTTTGAGTTAATTAGCTGATTAGAGTATGGCACCAGGTGTCTTCAATATTGAACCTTTTCACAATATTCTAATTTTCCGAGATACTGAATTTGGGACTTTCATTAGTTGTCAGTTATAATCATCAACATTAAAAGAAATAAACATTTGAAATACTTCAGTCTGTGTGTAATGAATGAATCTAATATACAAGTTTCACTTTAAGAACGGAATTACTGAAATAAATCAACTTTGTCATGATATTCTAATTTTATGAACAGTACCTGTAAAATATATATATATATATATATATATATATATATATATATATATATAATATATACAGTGGGACTATACAGTGGGACCTCGGTTCACGGCCATAATTTGTTCCAAAACTCTGGTCGTAAACTGAAGCAATTTCCCCCATAGGATTGTATGTAAATACAATTAATCCGTTCCAGACCGTACGAACTGTATGTAAATATATATTTTTTAAATTTTTAAGCACAAATATTGTTGTTTATACCATAAAATGCACAGCGTAATAGTAAATTAAATGTAAAACCATTGAATAACACTGAGAAAACCTTGAACAACAGTGAAAACTAACACTGCAATAGTTCGCGCTATAGTGCTAGGAACCGCTCGCTAAAAACACATTTTTTTTAATGAGTTTTAAGCACAGGGTAAAAAAATGAACATTTGAAAAATCCGTAATTTAATAAACCACCAAGAAAAGTAACATTGCAACAATGCAGGCTATGAACCGATCACTGTAAACAACTGAAAACAAAAACAAGCTTTCTCTACCTTATGCGTCCCTCCCTCCCTCGCTCGCTCGCTCTCTCTCTCTCTCTCTGTTGCGAGCCTGGAGCGCCTGTGTGTGTGTCTCTCTCTAGCGCACTCCTGTGTGTGTGCGCGCGCGCCTCTCTCTCTTGCGCTGCCTGTGTGTGTGCGCTCGTCTGTCTCTCTCTCGCGCTGCCTGTGTGTGTGCGCGCATCTGTCTCTCTCTAGCTGCCTGTGAGTGTGCGCGGCTCTCTCTCTGCCTGTGTGTGTGCGCGCGTCTGTCTCTCTCTCTCGCTGCCTGTGTGTGTGCTGCCTGTGTGTGTGTCCCGCGCTGTCGCTCTCTCTCTTGCTTACTGCACAGGAAATGCACAGGGAGAGACTGAACATGTACAAACCGAAAGGGAACCTGGCTTGTTCGTATACCGAGTGTGTGGTGGTGAACCGAGGCAAAAGTTTGGCGAACTTTTTGGTCGTAAACCGATTTGTACGTGTACCGAGACATTCGTGAACTGAGGTTCCACTGTATATATATATATATATATATATATATATATATATATATATATATATATATATATACATACACACAGTGTGTGTGTGTGTATAGATATATATATATATATATATATATATCTTTTAAAACTTTTTTATAAAGTAAATGGTAGCAACCATAGCAATGTCTTATAGGGGAGAACAGTTGTTTCATTTGTAGTAACATCTATTTGCTTCATAAAACTGTGTTTGTTTACCTTGAGGCAAACCATTTATACTAATTAATTGAATAAATCCTGTAAAACTGGCAAATGTATTGTGAATAATTTGTTTAATATTAAGTAGGGCTGGGCGATAAAATGATAAAGTTAATTATCACGAAATAACTTTTCCTCGATAGAAATATAAGACATGGTCGATAGTCGACAGAACTCATTACTTTCATGTTTTGACGGACAACAAAAAGCCAATGATAATGAGACTAGTGCCGTACCAAACCAGTCATGTGGCTGGAATAGAGTTTACAGCCACGTCAGGTTAGGTTGATGCACACAGTGCTGAGCATAGTAGCAGGTGGCAGTAACATGCGTGCTAATGTTTGGTCTGCATCAGCTGTACACTATGGAGTTAACTTGTGCTTGTAAAATGCTCTCATAATGTCACTCGTGATTATAAAATGTCTTCCTTGCACATGAACTTTGGGCAGTAATCTAACTCTATAGTGAATGCCTGTATGTCAGGAGTGGGAGCGAAATAAAAGAGAAAATGACAACAGAAAATGTTAATGAAATCTCAAAAAAAAATCAGCGTTACCGAAATAGACACCCCAACAGACACAGCTCAAGGCTTAAAAGACAGTGACATTATTGAAAAGAAGGATCAGGGGAATTCACTAGTGTGGAGATATTTTGACTATTTTTAGTCTGACAAGAAGCAGAGTAGTGTGCACTGCAAATGCATGTTCCCACAAAGAGAGGTAATTCCACTAACTTTTTTATACCAACTGAAACAGTGCCATCCTTGAAGCAGGGGTGTCCAGCTCCGGTCCTGGTAGGCTGCGGGTTTTCATTCTAACCCTTTTCCTAATCAGCAAGCAATTTTCACTGCTAATTAACTCCTTTTCCCTTCATTTTAATAGCCCTGTTTTAAGGATTCAATCCTCTGAATTTGACTTGTTTCCTCATTAAATGGCAGCCAGACAGAAATAAACCAACAGATGCCCAGCTAAATTGGAACATCAAACTCCAGCCAATTTCACTCCAACCAGTTTCTTAATGAGAAGCCAATCCTTGCTGTTAATTAAAGCCATTATTGAATATCATGACTTGTTGCTGCTCTCATTCTGCACAGTAGATGTTTTGTTTTTCTAAGACCACCGTCAAAATGTTTTGGTGACCTGAGCAGACCAACATGACCGAGACCTTCACCTTTCTTTATTTTCAGGTTAGGTGGTCATATGGTGGCTTGTTTTGTGTCTCATTATAGTTTGTCAGCTGATTAAGGAAAAAGAAAAACTCTAAGGGGTTTGAGTCACGACCATTAAAACTAAGGCAAAACAAGTTAATCAGCAGCAAAAGGGGCTCACTAATTAAGAAGATAGTTAGAATGAAAACCTGCAGCTCTACTGTGGTCCACCAGGACCGGAGTTGGATACCCCTGCTTTAGAGCATGCACAATACAAGACTTTTTTGTCCCTGATCCAAGCAAGTGCTGCACTAATGGGAATTTCTTGTGCCATTTTTTATATAAATACAATTCTAGTAATTTACAAAAGTCTTTTGTAATTATTTAAATTATATCATCTCTTTCATCATTTACCAGACGCATGTCAAGGAAATAAGATTGTGGTCTTAAACCTAGCATCCATCCATTGTCTCCCGCTTATCCGAGGGTCGGGTCGCGGGGGCAGCAGCTTGAGCTGAGATGCCCAGACTTCCCTCTCCCCGGCCACTTCTTCTAGCTCATCCGGAGAATCCCGAGGCGTTCCCAGGCCAGCCGGGAGACATAGTCCTTCCAGCGTGTCCTGGGTCTTCCCCGGGGCCTCCTCCTGGTTAGACGTGCCCAGAACACCTCACCAGGGAGGCGTCCAGGAGGCATCCTGATCAGATGCCCGAGCCACCTCATCTGACTCCTCTCGATGCGGAGGAGCAGCGGCTCTACTCTGAGCCCCTCCCGGATGACTGAGCTTCTCACCCTATCTTTAAGGGAAAGCCCAGACACCCTGCGGAGGAAACTCATTTCAGCCGCTTGTATTCGCGATCTCGTTCTTTCGGTCACTACCATAGCTCATGACCATAGGTGAGGGTAGGAACATAGATCGACTGGTAAATTGAGAGCTTTGCCTTGCGGCTCAGCTCCTTTTTCACCACGACAGACAGATGCAACGCCCGCATTACTGCGGATGCCGCACCGATCCGCCTGTCGATCTCACGCTCCATTCTTCCCTCACTCGTGAACAAGACCCCGAGATACTTGAACTCCTCCACTTGAGGCAGGATCTCGCTACCAACCCTGAGAGGGCACTCCACCCTTTTCCGGCTGAGGACCATGGTCTCGGATTTGGAGGTGCTGATTCTCATCTCAGCCGCTTCACACTCGGCTGCGAACCGATCCAGAGAGAGCTGAAGATCACGGCCTGATGAAGCAAACAGGACAACATCATCTGCAAAAAGCAGTGACCCAATCCTGAGCCCACCAAACCGGACCCCCTCAACGCCCCTGGCTGCGCCTAGAAATTCTGTCCATAAAAGTTATGAACAGAATCGGTGACAAAGGGCAGCCCTGGCGGAGTTCAACTCTCACTGGAAACGGGTTCGACTTACTGCCGGCAATGCGGACCAGGCTCTGGCAACGATCGTACAGGGACCGAACAGCCCTTATCATGGGGGCCGGTACCCCATACTCTCGGAGTACCCCCCACAGGATTCCCCGAGGGACACGGTCGAATGCCTTTTCCAAGTCCACAAAACACATGTAGACTGGTTGGGCAAACTCCCATGCACCCTCCAGGACCCTGCTAAGGGTATAGAGCTGGTCCACTGGTCCGCGACCAGGACGAAAACCACACTGTTCCTCCTGAATCCGAGGCTCGACTATCCGACGGACCCTCCTCTCCAGGACCCCTGAATAGACTTTTCCAGGGAGGCTGAGAGTGTGATCCCTCTGTAGTTGGAACACACCCTCCGATCCCCCTTCTTAAAGAGGGGGACCACCCACCCGGTCTGCCAATCCAGAGGCACTGTCCCTGATGTCCATGCGATGTTGCAGAGGCGTGTCAACCAAGACAGCCCTACAACATCCAGAGCCTTGAGGAACTCCGGGCGTATCTCATCCACCCCCGGGGCCCTGCCACCAAGGAGTTTTTTGACCACCTCAGTGACCTCAGTCCCAGAGATGGGGGAGCCCATCTCTGAGTCCCCAGGCTCTGCTTCCTCATTGGAAGGCATGTTAATGGGATTGAGGAGGTCTTCGAAGTACTCCTCCCCACCGACCCACAACGTCCCGAGTCGAGGTCAGCAGCGCACCATCCCCCACCATATACAGTGTTGACACTGCACTGCTTCCCCTTCCTGAGACGCCGGATGGTGGACCACAATCCTCCTCGAAGCCGTCCGAAAGTCATTCTCCATGGCCTCCCCAAACTCCTCCCACGCCCGAGTTTTTGCCTCAGCAACCACCAAAGCCGCATTCCGCTTGTCCTGCCGGTACCTATCAGCTGCCTCCAGGGTCCCACAGGACAAAAGGGACCGGTAGGACTCCTCCTTCAGCTTGACGGCATCCTTCACCGCCGGTGTCCACCAACGGGTTCGGGGATTGCCGCCACGACAGGCACAGACCACCTTACGGCCACAGCTCCGGTCAGCTGCTTCAACAATAGAGGCACGGAACATGGCCCATTCGGACTCAATGTCCCCCACCTCCCTCGGGATGTGGTCGAAGTTCTGCCGGAGGTGGGAGTTGAAACTACTTCTGACAGGGGGCTCTGCCAGACGTTCCCAGCAGACCCTCACAACATGTTTGGGCCTACCACGCCTGACCGGCATCCTCCCCCACCATCGAAGCCAACTCACCACCAGGTGGTGATCAGTTGACAGCTCCGCCCCTCTCTTCACCCGAGTGTCCAAGACATGTAGCCGCAAGTCCGACGACATGACCACAAAGTCGTTCATCGAACTGAGGCCTAGGGTGTCCTGGTGCCAAGTGCACATATGAACACCCCTATGCTTGAAACATGGTGTTCGTTATGGACAATCCGTGACGAGCACAGGAGTCAATAACAAAACACCGCTCGGGTTCAGTTCGGGGGGGCCATTCCTCCCAATCACGCCCTTCCAGGTCTCACTGTCATTGCCCACGGGAGCATTGAAGTCTCCCAGCAGAACGAGGGAGTCCCCAGAAGGTATGCCCTCTAGCACCTCCTCCAGGGACTCCAAAAAGGGTGGGTACTCCGAACTGCTGTTCGGTGCATACGCACAAACAACAGTTAGGACCCGTCCCCCCACCCGAAGGCGAAGGGAGGCTACCCTCTCGTCCACCGGGGTAAACCCCAATGTACAGGCTCCAAGTTGGGGGGGCAATAAGTATACCCACACCTGCTCGGCGCCTCTCACTGGGGGCAACTCCAGAGTGGTACAGAGTCCAGCCCCTCTCAAGGAGATTGGTTCCAGAGTCCAAGCTGTGCGTCAAGGTGAGTCCGACTATATCTAGCCGGAACCTCTCAACTTCGCGCACTAGCTCAGGCTCCTTCCCCTTCAGAGAGGTGACATTCCACATCCCAAGAGCCAGCTTCTGTAGCCGAGGATCGGACCGCCAAGGTCCCCGCCTTCGGCCACCACCCAACTCAAACTGCACCCGACCTCCTTGGCCCCTCCCATAGGTGGTGAGCCCATGGGAAGGGGGACCCACGTTGCCTCTTCGGGCTGTGCCCGGCCGAGCCCCATGGGTGCAGGCCCGGCCACCAGGCGCTCGCCATCGAGCCCCACCTCCAGGCCTGGCTCCAGAGTGGGGCCCCGGTGACCCGCGTCCGGGCAAGGGAAAACGCCGTCCAAAATTGTTTTCCATCATAGGAGGTTTGTTTAACCGCTGTTTGTCTCATCCCTCACCTAGGACCAGTTTGCCTTGGGTGGCCCTACCAGGGGCATAAAGCCCCGGATAACAGAGCTCCTGGGATCATTGGGACACGCAAACCCCTCCACCACGATAAGGTGGTGGTTAAAGGAGGGGTAAACCTAGCATAATGTTTCAATTTTCACTTTCTGTATATGGTATCAAAATCCCTGAGTTATTATATACTGTATTACATATTTGTATTTCTGAGATTGTAACATACTGTATAGTAAATATACATGAACTATCAACTTACATAAACTACCACATCACAGATTTATACATTACATCAGTACAGTACATTTAAAAAAAATAAAGTGGATAATTTTAAAAATTGTGATTCTCCATAATGTCCAGCTGTTAGAAAGTACTAGCCTTGACCATGCGTGTTTATTTTTCCCCCTCTCCCCTTCTGTTGCTTATGTGGCCATTTACACTACAACGGCTCTGCAAAATCGGTTAGAAGAGGACTGAAAAAAAAAAAAAAAGTTACCACACAGTGAATACTTTTAGACTAATTTATAGATGGCAGCACTGATCCAACACTTTGAAATGTATGGCAGGCAGTGTGGTTTTGTGGTTAAGACTTTGGACTTAAAACCCTGGGGTTATGGGATCATGTCCTGCTACTGTCACTTTGTGACCATGAGCAAATCACTTGACCAGCCTGTGCTCCAATTGGAAAACCAAAAGAAAAGAAATTTTCTGATGTATATGTGCAGACTTGGGATTGACAACTTGTGGTAATCAGCAGCTCAACATAACAATATAATAGTATGTCACTTATTATTAGAGATTGAACAATAGTTTTTTTTCACAATTTATTGTGAATCAGTATTTTGTACAGGATCATTCCTTAAGCACAAGATCAGACTCATGTGTCAAGTGCTTTCTTCTCTAAGTTTTTAGTTGCCTGTTCAGCTGATAGAATGGTTTGGCATGTGGGAAAAAAGCCAGATTTTAGCTTAAGTACACTATGTGGGGAAAAAAAGTGTAACTCTTTAGTCTTGGTAATAATAACTCTAAAAGATTAATACACATCTAATTTAAAAAATTCAATTTCTGTTCATATGAATGAATTGCAAAAAAATATTTTGTTCCTCATTAGCGATTTTATCACAAATATAAAAAAGATAAAATATTAAGTTTACTACATGAATAAATTGTCTTAACATTAACAATGCATTTTACAGTATTAGTTTTAGTATTCAAGCTAATTAAACTTCAGATATTTTTTTCTTACAATATCTAAGTCAGTGTAAGCAATAGTTTGTCTTTTTTTAACCCATAAGGTCAACATTGATAAATACCTTTCAGATTCTACGCATTTGTGATCTTCACCTCATAAAGTAAAATTAATTGTTCCTAATTTTAAGTAAATAACAAAAGAGGAAAAGGATCTCTTATAAGTTTATAGTGTCACCCCAGTGAAACCATTCTACGATGTTAATGTCCTCATTGGCAACTTAATAATGTAAAATTAAATCACCCTATGTGATCCTACAAACAAAACTCTAATTAAAGGTATCCTCACTGACCACTTTATTAGGTACACCTTGCTAGTACCAGGTTGGAACCCCTTTTGCTTTCAGAATTGCCATTTTCTTCATGGCATACTATAGATTCAACAAAGTGCTGGATGCATTCCTCAGGGGTTTTGGCCAATATTGACATGATAGCATCACAATTGCTGCAGATTTGTCAGCTGCACATCCATGATGCAAATCTCCCGTTCCACCACATCCCAAAGATGCTTTGTTGGTTTGAGATCTGGTGACTCTGGAGGCCATTTGAGGACAGTGAACTCTTTGTCATTTTCAAGAAATCAGTTTGAGAATTTGAGCTTTGTGACTTGTGGCATTATCCTGCTGGAAGTACCCATTTGAAGATGTGTACACTGCGATCATAAAGGGATGAACGTGGTCAGCAACAAGACTCAGGTATGCTGTTGCATTTAAACGATATTCAGTTGTTACTAAGGGTCGAAAGTGTGCTAAAGAAATATCCCCCACACCTTATACTTTCATGTTGTTGATGCCACCTCAACATCCGAATGTCGCAGCAGAACTTGAAACTCATCAGACCAGGCAACGTTTTTCCATTCTTCGATTGGTAATTTTGGTAAGCCTGTGCGAATTGTAGCATCAGTTACATGTTCTTAGCTGAGAGGAGAGGAGTGGCACCCAGTGTGGTCTCTTGCTGCTGTAACCTATCTGCTTCAAGGTTCATCATGTTTTGTGTTCAGGTTATTTCAGTTATTGTTGCCTTTGTATCAGCATGAACCAGTCTGGCCATTCTGCTCTGATCTCTGGCATCAACAAGGAAATTTTACCCAGAAAACTGCTGCTCACTGGATATTTTCCCTTTTTCGGACCATTCTCTGGAAACCCTGGAGATGGTAGTGCTTCAGAATCCCAGTAGATCAGCAGTTACTGAAATACTCAGCCTGTCTGGCACCAACAACCATGCCATGTTCAAAGTCACTTAAATACCTTTCTGCCCCATTCTGATGCTCGGTTTGCACTTCAGCAAAAACAAAAGTCATTAGCTTACAACATGTAAAAAAATTTTTATTTTTTTTCCTTAGTATTGTTATATAGGAAAAATCAGAGCATAATATAAACAGGTAACAGATTTTCTTAATGCAGTGCTTTTGTTTTGAGACAGTGCTGCATATTATAAAAATGAAAGGAAGATAAAGTTTGAATAGCTGTATGCTATTGAAACTGAATTATATTGTGATACATTTTACATTACTGTAACTATTATACACCATTATGCATTTTATTATTGTTTATTCTGATAATTTATGTTTTGCAACATACATGCATCGATGTTTCTTGTTTTTAATTATTTATAATGTTTTATGTATTAGGACATTTATAAATGTTATTTTCAGAACCTGTTTTGCTGCAATAAAAAACACAATTACTTAATAACTCTCTCCTTTTTGCCATACCATTTCCTGTCTATAGGACAGTGGTGATTATCCACTCACCATGCCAGGTCCTCAGTGGAAGAAATTTCGTTCCAACTTCTGTGAATTTATTGGAGTTTTAATTCGGCAGTGTCAATACAGCATAATTTATGATGAATACATGATGGACACTGTTATATCTTTACTGACTGGACTTTCAGATTCCCAAGTTCGAGCTTTCAGACATACCAGTACACTTGCAGGTTGGTGATATCAATGATATATTTTCCTTTAATCAAAATTCAACAGCTGTCAAATATCTTTTATTGTTTTTTTTAAATGTTAGACAATTGTTGCAAGAATTATCACAAAATGTTTTAATTAAGAAAAAATTAATATACTCACCGGAAAGAAGCTTATAGGAGAAAAGTGGCAGATAATAAAAGTACCCCTTCAATTGTTAAACAGAATTATTTTAAAATCAATGTTCTTTGTTGTCAATGTTTTGATCAGTGCTACGATTGCTAATCAGTAATTCAATAGTTAAACCTTTGTCCAGAACAACAAAATGTTTCAACCCTGAAGTGCTAGTTTGCACAAAGTATATAAATTCTACTTGCTCCCTAAAGCAGTATTCTAATGACCTTAATCTGTAAAACTGTGTGTGCAATCTCTGCTGAGCTACTTGCTGTTTCTGTGCTTTCCCAAGTGAAATGAGTGCATAAAGTTTAGATCTAAGCAAAATGTACAGTATCCCCTTATATCTTAATGATTTACTGGTTTATTAATTAATTCTGTGTTATAAACAATGGATAAATAACATTTCCAGATCCAGATTATCTTGCATCAATGCTTATTATGACCTGTCAATGTCTCTGGATGACATGCAGAAATATTTATTTTTTTCCATTTGTTGTGTCACAATAATCTACATATATTCCAATTATGCTTGTATATTACTTTAAACACTTACAGTATGTTAAATAATAGCAGTCTCCAAGTTGGAACTGCTGGTTCAACCTTCTTTAATACAAAGTGTCAATTAAAAGACATAAAATAAAATGGGTAATATTTCCTGCTGTTAACAATATTTAAACAATCCAAACTCTAAATATTATTGTTTCAGAAGGCGGAGCAGTCAGTTGATTTTCCTCCCCAAGTACATGGCTGAAGGACAAATTGATTTCAGATTGAAACAGAGATTTGAAACAATGCATTTAGCAAATTGCAAAGGCTCCGCTTTAGTGTATATGTTATGCAGCATTTCTGACCAGTAGGGCTGTCAAATCTTATATAGCTTTTTGAATTTAATGTTATTTTAAAAAGGCAGAAGCTGACATTTATTTTTAAAAGAACGGTTGTTTATTTCACCCGCTCTCGGTTTGGCGTCGGATTATTCCCGACGTGCATTGTAAAGCTACAGTATCTGTTTTTTCACTTCACTTCTATAATCAGCCTTTTTGTAATTTTAAATAGTTTCCTTAATTATTAAAATTTACAGCTAGACCCCTTCAAAACATGTGTTTTTTTGTTTTTTTTTCTTCTTCTGCCCCAATCCCATTGCTGTGTGCGGGCCTCAGGGGGCCTTACCTAAGGCCTGCCTTACCTACATAATTAGACCGCAAGGGCCATCCATTAAAATTTTTTTTAATGAGGAAAAAATACTCGAGTATAAAATGTACATACTGTCTGCACTTGTAGATTCACAAAGAACCGAATAGATTTTTTTTTTTTTTGATTGATAGGTGCCCTTCTAATATGTATCGTTACATATGATGCCTAAACTGCTTAATCGCCATAGACAGTAATTCAGCATCGTCTTCGGCAGGAGGTTAAACATATGTCCAAAGTCACCAATTTGGACCTTTAATAATTACAAAGCGTACCGCATTAATTTTAAAAGTATGCATTGTAGATCTTGCAAAATGCCGGACTTTGCCCCTGCTCTTTAATTATATGACTGTCTACATGATGTTGTACCAGAAGATCCTCATATTGATAAGAGTTCAGCTATCAAATGATATGTGGGAAGACGCTGAACAGAGTCACACTGAATATCATAGGCCAAGTTTGATCACTATAGATGATCTGGGCATGGACAGTCCTAACCGAGTTGTACTGAGGCAGCTCCGTATAGGACAAGGTTTAGTTTGGTCTTTTTCTCTTTAGCTTTGTGTTACCACATGTCGCTTAGCCGCTGTGTTGTCTCTTTTGCTTTATACATACATGTTGTCTGGCTTGGTGATGCACTATTGTGATGTCCAGTGTGGTGGTGTTATAGTGTGTGTATAGTATATTCTAAAGCATGCAATGCTTTTATTGGCTTTATTGATTGGTTTTATTATTATTTTGGAGACTTCGGCGTAATATTGTTCTGTTCTTCGGTTATCTTTGTTATGTGGCGTCTAAACGAGGTCTGCTCTGATGATGTGAACTTGTTTGCTTCTCAAAGTGGCACTGGCCTCTTATTGTAAATCATCTCTTTAAACTTGATTGATTAGTGCGTCAGTATCTCTGCTGTGCATTTATTTTGAAATCCATGATTTACTAAAAAGGTGCAATAGGAATTACATTATTTAAACTTAAAAATTCTTATTGATTAGTGTCCGCTCACAAAGATGGAAAGGCCTGTCTTAAGATTTGGTCTGGATGACGACTCTGCCACAACTATACTCAGAGCTGTTTTCCTAAATGCTTTTCCAGTTATGTAAAATAATTATTTTGCATCTGATTTTGTCCCATTTACTGTTAAACCTAAGACCCCTAACTGCTGTTTAATGATATTGCATTCTAATTAAAGCAAATGGAATATAACTCTGCCTGGGATTTTGATTACTCTTATTTTTAAATAAGTTTCCCAAATACCACTAGAATTTTTTTAAAGTTGTTTTTTGTTCTTGCTGTAGCTACTGCTGCTGCCATTACAATAATAGCAGAATATAAAAAAGCAAGTATAAACATGTGTAACACCCAGCATTATTAATCTGTTTGAATGTATTTGAATATTTACTTTTTTTTAATTTGATTATTCAATCCTTATTTGGCTAATTTGACATGCTGAGCAAACTGGCTCAGAAATTCCTGTGTGTACCAGCCACAAGTTTGTTAATATTTCTATTATATTTAGTGATCCTTTTTTGATAGTTATTCTGTGGTTTGTCAATTTATAAGCTAAATGCTGAATATCAGTAAATGTTATATTGATTACAGATTGTGAAATATTTACGTTATACTCCTGAGCCTCAAGTCACAGCTTTGGTGATAGTTGTTCTTTGTTTGATTGTTCTTTGCTCTAAGCCAATTAAAAAGTGTAATAAAACATCATTCCTGCATTTGAGTATAAGGTAGTTAATATTTTGATGTTATCTCATGTGGTAATGCTCCATTGTGTTTTAAATCTTTTAAACAGTGAATACTGAACTAAAGATTGACGAATTATTTCGCAAATCAAACTACAATCAATATCTGTCAGGAAAATCACAATTAGGCAGGGCTGAATAAATTGGGGAAATATCTAAGTGTTTGTTTTATTTTTGGGTTGCAATTACCAAATCACAGAACTAATAAAGAAACTGGAAATGTAAAACATTACCAGTGCTTTCTAAAGTATACACATGTGGATAACAAGAAATAACACTGAATACATCTCACCATTTTTTTTTTATCTCTATTATTGTAATCAACAGAGCTTGAGCATATATCCCGACATCATTGAAAAGAGCCATCCCAGAATGCAATTCCAGTGTATTTCATTTCAAACTCCTCCACACACAGTAACAATGGGTATATTTATAAGGTCATTATTGTCAAAGAGTGGCCCAGTTAACTTAACTTCCCATTCTTTGGGATGTGGGAAGAAGACCTACACTGCACTTGGGGAATGTGTCAGCTTGACACAGACAGTATCCTGGCTTGGATTCAAGCCCTGTTACTTTTGAACTATGGGCCAACAGTATTAACTACATCTCCACTTTTTTTCCACCTAAAATAAAGACTCAAAATAATATATTGTTCATCTCCACTTAATCTGCATTTTCTTTAGTTGCTAAATCAAAGATCTTAAAATTGATTTTTAGATCATGATTGAAAATCATTCTTGCATGGTGTACACAAATTGAAATCAAATTTAGTTAGAACATACTCTTCCTCAGTCTCTACCAAGCATGTTTTAATTTAGCTCAACATGATATATCAAGCACTACTCTCTTGTCCTGGGCTAATTGACTAATGAGCCAAGATCCATTGGTTACATATTTGGATACACCTTTGGTTTACATCCTGTTGGATTACAATCTTTCCTGATAAATGGACATCACTGAGGCCACCATAGATACTTACCTTCTTATAGCCCTCTTTGGTTTGTTTGCTTGATTGAATACCTTTGTGAAAAGAACTGTTATGATAAACATTGTTAATGTAATAACTCACTGCTTCATCATGATTACCATGAGGTGTAACTTGCCTCTTAGAAATGGCAACAAAATGCACTATACTTTATAATGTTAGAAAAGAAGAGAAAATTTTTAATTAATTCACCTGAGAAAGTACTTATTTTTTAATGTGTTATCCTTTTATTAGAACCATTCTCACAACCTAAACTAACATTAGAATTTCTAGTAAATGTCAGCCCTTTGAGCTAAAAATTTACTATTGCTGCAGATGTGATATAGGTCTGTGTGAATTAAGTGTGTCTAAGATTGAAGAGTGTTTATTATACTTGGTTGCTTGGTTTCCAGGATATTGCCACTTTCTTTTTTGAGTTTTGTACATTTAGTTATTTTAAGGTTTAACATTTCTGGCCAGTTTTTGTGCATTACCTGTAATTATACTGTATAATAACGTTTTTTTTTTCCTACATCCTTCTGTGGGTAGAAAAGTTTTGCTGCTAAAAGCATATACATTTTTGCCTAAATTTAATCCTGATGTAATTTTGATTAATCTTAAATTAGTTAAAGAAAAAGCTTAAATGATTTACTCATGGAAAAAAGTAAGAGATCACTCAACATTGGACTGAAATTTCAACCTTCTTTGCTTAAATAAATATTAACAAATGACAAGTCTAGAGAAAGAATCCAGGACAAAAACAAAAATAATTGGTAAGTAGTATCTGTGAACTATGACCTTAGTTGCCTTTCAGTCCATCAGCATCCTGTGTGATCATCTCTTATAGCCACACCTATTTGAGTCCTCTGGCATATGGGACTAATAAGCTTCTGAATCTACAATTGTGAGCCATTAGTAGGCAGAGTTCACATATCTGGTTGTAGTGATACAGAGCATACCAAAGGTTCTCTCTGTAGTTAGTTAGGAGAGAAATCTAGTTAAGGTAGCATACCTACATACCATCATTTTTCAATAAAGTTGTGACCACAGCAGGTATATGTGTGTGGCCAAGTTGGCAGTTACTGTCACAGTGAGGCATTATACAGGCATATTGCTGTTGGTATAAAGGAGTCCCAGTAGTGTTTCTTGATACACTTCTGTTGAATAATTTGTTGGCTGAAAGTACGCAGTGTTAGTGTGTCAGAGAGTAGATCTGCAAGTTGTTCATATTAGCACTATTTTGTTTTCATTCTGTCCATTGCTACTACATTCTGATGATCCAGAGTATGTCCCACAACTGAGCCTGCCCTGTTAATTAACTTATTAATTTGGTGGGCCTCTCTTGAAGAGATGTTACCAGCCTAGCACACCACATTCTAGAAAATTGCACCAGACATCACAGAGTTGTAGAAGATGTGAAGGATGTCACTACTAATATTATAGTTATGCGGTCTCCTATGAAAAAATAGTCTCCTCTGTCCTTATGGCCTTATATATTTCCTCTGTGTTACAGTCCAACCTGTCATTGATGAGTATTCCGAAGTACTCATACCAGTGCACCACCTCTACATCCACTCCAAGAATAGTGGACGAACAGAGAGCCTCTTTGGTGTGGTGAAAATCAATAGGCAGTTCCTTGGTTTTGCTAATGTTAAGTTGGAGACCATTCTTTTTGCACAAAGGTTTCTACCTGAAACATCTTTATTCTGTCTGGCTTTATACATTTATATCAGAAATATAGTCCATGAATCCCACAGTCTGTGGTCAGCTCAACAGGTAGTCCATTATCTAGGACATCATAGACTTAACAATCTGTATATATCCAAGCTTACCTCTTAACAGGGATGGCTGGATGGTATTGAAGGCACTGGAGAAATTTAAAAATATAATCATTACATTGCTGCCTCCTTTGTCCAGGTGAGAATAAGCCTTGTGGATCAGATGGATAATTGCATCCTCTACTCCAGTCTTTAAACTGCAGAGGTTCCAGGTAGTCTACCGCAAGCTGACTCATCTTGTTTTAAGACTAGCAGCATGAAGGCTGTATTTCTTTGAACTGTCATTGATGTGACCATCATGTCTTCCATTAGTTTCAGCAAAAATACATGTGGTCCTGTTCTTGTGTGGCCACTTCAGGGTGATAAGATCTTGGAAGGACAACTGTCTTGTTGGTGGTCTGAAACTTTTCCTTCATTTGGTACATAATGTACTTGTAGTAAAGTTACTTAATCCATAGTGCCTGGCAATGCTGGAACATACTGCTGGCAGGCATTTCTGTTTTTTTTTTCCTTTAGTATACATATAAAGCAGTGTATCTATATTATTTCTGTGAACCTTTTAATGGTGTAAGCTTGTTGCATGCTTAACTTTATAATTTTTGGATTTTGCTTTTGTAGCTATGAAGCTTATGACAGCACTTGTCAATGTTGCCTTGAACTTGAGCATCCACCAAGACAACACACAGAGGCAGTATGAGGCAGAGAGAAACAAAATAGCTGGAAAGCGGGCAAATGAGAAATTAGAGCTTCTTTTGGAGAAAAGAAAAGAGGTAAGGTCTGATTTTTGCACATTGCTGTAACATTTTAGTTTATATTTTTGTGATGTAGTATTTATTTGTTTTTTCAGATCTCCCAATCCCATGCTGTGTTTTTGTTACCACAAGGTTTATATTTCTGACAAAAAGTTTGCGTACTTAATGCAAACATTGATGGTAACATTTATTTTTCACACACTTGCAATTCTCCTTAAGCTCTTTATTGCTTTTGATAACAAGTTTCCATTTAGTAGTAGCCTTTCTTCTTCTTTTATCTTGTCTTAGTTTATATTGAAAAGGTTTACCTTTAGAATTAGTTATTTTCTTAATTTTTGAAGTATCTTAAATATATAAATTACAGAGCAATTCCAATTCTAATATTTTTAACGCACAAATTTATAAGTAGTAACTTTAGAATAATCAGCATAGTTAATTTTGCAAAGAAAATTTCTAAACACAAAAGCAACAGCCTTTTGTTAAATTTCTCTAATGTTTCATTGTTTTTAACTCTCCTCTTTATTTCATGTTGGTGTTATAGTTTAAACATTGAGTCATAGATATTTTAAATACATTCTACAACCCCATATCAGGAAAAGTTGGGACAGTATGGAAAATGCAAATTATAAAAAATGCAGTGATTTGTTAATTTCACTTTGAATTATATTTCATTGCAGGCAATGTGAACCAAAGATATTTCATGTTTTGTCAGGTCAACTTCGTTTAATTTGTTAATATATATCCATTCCTGCATAATACAACTGTTTAAAAGTTATTTTTGTTACTAACTGTATTACCAGAGAATAGTTCCTTCTTACTAGGCACCAGTACACATTTTTATACACTTTTTTTTCTTATTGTTATAGATGACACATGAGAAATAATACTGAATGAGGTTTTTAATACTCCTAAACTTGGCTACACTTGGGGTCATTAGTATTATGCTCAGTTTATGTGGTTGGATTTGAATTTAGCTCTACTTTGTCACATTAAGCTATGTAGATGTTAGATAGTCTCTTGTTAACGTATCAAAGTAGGGAAATAAGGGCCAGCGCTTAGAGTGTGAAGAAAACCAAGAAGGCTGTCCTAGAATGTTCCATATTTGCTTTGTTAGAGACAGGTCCATATATAAAATAGGAAATTGTTATAGTTTACAGTGAAATTTCATACGAAAATTTCATTTCCTGAGAGCAACCCCAGGTGGACCTGCCATGAATCATTGTGTGTTGAATGACGGGATATCTTAGATATTCCCATATGTAGTTCATTTGTCCCTAGGTAGCAAAACAGTAAGGTGATGGTGGAATCAGTGGCACCCCACATTTGTTGTTGTGATATTTAGTAATCAATGTTTTGCACTCTTTAGCTTCACACTTAAACTGAATAGTCACCACCTTTAAAAAAGAAATAAAACTTGTCGCTGAAAAATTAGTGTTGTTGGTCAGCTCAGGAGGACGGTGATGAGTGTTCATTTTTGGATTCTTTCTGTAGCTCCATTTTGTACGAAACATATAAAGAAACCCACATTGCATTTTATGACACAGGGCAATTTCCATGACAATGTAATAAACTAAATCCCAATGTTTGACTTAAATCTGAACTGAGGATTTTGAATGAAAATCTATGCACCGACGCTACCATAAAAAATTTAGAGTAAAAATTGTTGCCAACTTGTTTCTGTTCTGAAAAAGGAGAAGAGTTCAGGGAGCCATTCAAGGGATTTTACAAGTAATACATTTTGTTACGTAGTACCGATATGGAGGAGGATAAAGTACCCAATGAAATATATGTACTCTATATATGTGTATATGTATAAATGCTGTGTTTCAATTCTCAAAAGACCTAATTACAATGAACCCCAGGCCAATTAACTAATTAGAGCCGTGACTCTCCACAATAAAACAGAATATTACAATTAAGCACATAATTATCATAAGATATATAGAGAGAGAGGTTAATTGTACAAAAAAGCAAAACTAAGAGATGATCATAATTGCAAATAATAGAACTGAAACTTAAACAGAATATTTGAGAATAACTATTGAAAACAAAACACAAAGAAAGCTAAAACAAAGCCAGAGAGTAAGACCCATGACAAATAATAATGCATTCAAATTATTTACTAACACTATGCTTTTATTTGCACACCAGGTTGGTGACTGGCAGTGAAGTGAACATAGTCTAGTATAGATTTACATACCCGCTATGTAATTTAATTAAGGTGTCAGTCATAATAATGTTTAAATATTTGTTTGGTGTACATTGTTAACTGTGGAGTCCAGTTTAGCCAAAAACCTTGTGCTTAAGCTGTTAAATTTGTATACTGTAGATTGGAATATTCTGTATTATGGAATCCCCAGTTTTGAGTGCACTCTTATTTTCTGTCTCAGTAGATGTGTTGCAAAGTGAATAGTCTAGATTAGTTTTCTGGGTGCTGAGAGACTAAATTTTGACTTGGTAGGTCTATGTCTTACCCAATCACCGTTACCACATTTTTGCACCTTGTAACATTTGAGGTTAGAAAACACCAAATTGTCTAAACCGACCAAGTAAGTATAAATTTTTGTGTTCCTAATGGCTGTCATCTTTAAAAGTTTATAATTATCTTAGCTGTTGGCAGGAAAGTCTTAGCTCTATGTATTTCATGACATACAACATATAAATGTGCCTTCAGCAGGTAAGAGAACCAATGGAACTGACATTTAGCACCAAACCCAAATTACAATGATTTGCTGAGTGGTCTGCATACTTTATAGATGCAGCAATAGGTTCATGTTTAGGTTTTTGCACCTGGCTGTTCGTCAATGCATTGCTTATATTTTGTACCTAATCAGCTGTCAGCTTAAAGTGGCTTTGTGCATACATTAATTTGTTTCCTGGCTCACTTTAATTGTGGTCACTTGCTATGTTCTGTGTTTATTCCTGGTAATAAAACTACAAGAAAAAGTTATACAGCCATCTTTACTTTGCCATGAACGGTAATAGTGCAACAGCTGTTGAAATGATACGCAGTGGTAGTCTAGTATTGGAGTTTTGAGTGAAAGTTAGTAAAATCTTCTGAAAGTACAAGTGGCTTTAGCTCTCATAAACACTAATTATTCAACCCGTAACTAACTTATTACTTGTATAACTTAAAAACCATCTTATTGAGGTTCTCAGAATTTACTGTAGAGGCAGCACAAGTGGTCGAAGATAAATATGATCCAGTCATTTTTTGTTTGTTTTTGCAGTATTCATATAGTGTTATTTGCCTTTCTGTCTTTGCTGATCAGTTTATATTGGTTTACCTAAGATTATTATTACAGTATTTGGTGCATCTTTATAAATAGCAATGGATTTTTTTGCCCTGCACACTCTGTAGCAAGGAACAAGAGTAAACAGTAAAAGACATTTTCAAGAGTTAAATGAAAATAATTCTTCAGGCCAGATTGTGTGTGGGTAGCTTAGAATTGTCCCTAGAAAAGTACTTGGGTGAGAAGATTATTATCCAGATGAAAATTCACACAAAGACAAGGTACAAACAGCACAGAAGCAACAGTGGTGGCACTGCATTCTTTTGATAGCAGTGATAACCCAAATTGTGAATGTATGAGAATAGAAAATTATTTCACACGTGTGCACACACACACACATACACACACACAACTCATTAATATTTAAGCCATAAGAGGAGTGGCTACTAGCTACTGGGTGTGTAAATGTTTAACACTAGAATTACCAGAGCCTACGAAAAAACTCGTAGATCCGGCCCACCTTAAATCGCTTCTTAAATCCATTCACACCTCTCCGCCAGCGTCTTTTGCCCTCTAAATGTGCTGATAAAGACAAGCTGTCAGTAGCCGGCTATTCCATGCCCCCACCGACTTAGAACGTGCACGAACTTCTCCCAGCTCATGCCTTGATTGATTATCTGGGAGTGAAGTGGAGTTTTAGAGTGGAAATAATAGATCGTTATTTGGGACACACACATTTCATGTGTGTTCCGTTTCTACAGTAATCTGTGCAAACACATTGTTAAAACAGAAACTTTTTCATATTTTAGTAATAAATGTTACAAAATGTAGGCATAAACTATAGAACGTGTAAAGCCAGAGTTCCAAAGATCAAATAAATACTTTCACAAAAGGTTCAATGATGACACAACAGTTTCCGTGGCGTAGGGCACTAAGATTTGCCTCTCAGAGCGCAGCAGCTTTGCCGTACCTCACAGACCTGAGTTGGATTCCCCGCTGGGGATAAAGTGTTACTTTTTTTTTTTTTTTTTTAACTTCAAACGGACATAAAATTTATAAATTGGTATGCACGGTCAGTTAATGAGATCGTTATATTTTCATGTGGGATTCTCCTTTTAAAATATTTTTTTAACAATTGAGACTGCAATTAACATGAAAAACTTCCTTTATAACTGTTATTTTTAAGATCCATAACACACAGACAGACAGAGCACTGCGTAATAGAGAGACAGACAGGCAGAGATATATAAATAAACAGGGAAGGCACATGTACTAAAAGAAAAAAAAGATCAACATGTGCGTTGTTCCTGCTGTACTGAATAAGCTCACGCGCTCTAACATCACCCCTCCCCCTGGTCTGAATCTGTAAGTAACAGCACAAGTACAGACGCAAACCAAGTGTAATCAAGGGTCCCCGGTTCGATCCCCACTCACTCCTATATTTGCCGTTTTCAGTAGTAAGCTGCTCTTTTTGTTAATATTATATACAGTACACACATACACTTGTTTTGCGTCTGTACTTGTGCTGTTACTTAGAGAGTCAGATCGGGGGAGGGGTGATGTTAGAGCGCGTGAGCTTATTCAGTACAGCAGGAACAACGCACATGTTGATCTTTTTTTTTCTTTCAGTACATATGCCTTCCCTGTTTATTTATATATCTCTGCCTGTCTGTCTCTCTATTACGCAGTGCTCTGTCTGTCTGTGTGTTATGGATCTTAAAAATAACAGTTATAAGGACAGTTGTTCATGTTAATTGTAGTCTCAATTGTTAAAAAAATATTTTAAAAGGAGCATCCCACATGAAAATATAACGATCTCATTAACTGACAGTGCATACCAATTTGTAAATTTTATGTCCGTTTGAGGTTAAAAAGAAAAAAAAAAAGTAACACTTTATCCCCAGCGGGGAATCGAACTCAGGTCTGTGAGGCACGGCAAAGCTGCTGCGCTCCGAGTGGCAAATCTTAGCACGCTACGCCACAGAAACTGTTGTGTCATCATTGAACCTTTTGTGAAAATATTTATTTGATCTTTGGAACTCAGGCTTTACACGTTCTATAGTTTTTGCCTACATTTTGTAACATTTATTACTAAAACATGAAAAAGTTTCTGTTTTAACAATGCGTTTACACAGATTACTGTAGAAACGGAACACACATGAAATGCGTGTTTTCCAAATAACGATCTATTATTTCCACTCTAAAACTCCACTTCACTGCCAGATAATTAATCAAGGCATGAGCTGAGAGAAGTTCGTGCACGTTCTAAGTCGGTGGGGGGATGGAATAGCCGGCTGCTGGCAGGTTGTCTTTATCAGCACATTTAGAGGACAAAAGATGCTGGTGGAGAGGTGTGAACGGATTTAAGAAGCGATTTAAGGTGGGCCGGATCTACGAGTTTTTTTGTAGGCTCTGGTAATTCTAGTGTTAAGTATACTTTTCTTTTTGTCCCCATCACCTTATGAGACTATATGTATACATAGTGTGTGCATTCTTTAATCGTTTAAATTATTTTTATTTTCAGCTTCAGGAAAATCAGGATGAAATTGAAAACATGATGAACTCAATCTTCAAGGGTATTTTTGTTCACAGATATAGGTAATATGAAGAAAATTAGTAATTTTCAAATGCAAATGAATTTAAATTGTGCTAATTTTGTCTGTTGCTTTTTTTTTTGCAGAGATGCAATTGCTGAGATAAGAGCAATTTGCATAGAGGAAATTGGTGTTTGGATGAAAATGTACAGTGATGCTTTCCTTAATGACAGCTATCTGAAATATGTTGGTTGGACATTGCATGATCGTGTAAGTCCAGGCAGTTGTGTTTACTCTGTTATGTTAATGGCTGCTATAAGTAGGTGATTGTGGTATATGCCAACAGTATATTTATTATACTTGACAAAATTTTTAAAGTAGCAGTGGAACAGTTTTCAATGCCATTTAAAAAAAAAAAAACCACAAAAAAAAAAAAAAAAAGCTCCCTTATTAAGTTAGCTTGAAATTGAATAAGTAGATAATTTAATTACTGACAAAATAAAAGATTAAGTTGTGTATGATATCCAGTAATGTCTTTTATCCATGCATCTGTCTTTTTTTCTGAACCCAGGTAACACACTGACACACAAGTTAACTATTAAAATTCGTAAGGCTGGAGACTCAGATTTGGTTCCAAGCTTCTTCTGTGTGTATTTTTTTTAGTTTGTGTTTCTGTGAGGTTAATTGTGGCTTTGGATTTTGCAAATATTAGGATGTTTTTTTCCATCTATATTTCTGCCTAACAGACATAATTCTTCAAAAATTTAAGAGTAACGGATACAGGACTACTACAAATCTGAGTATTTTTTTCAGTTTAATATCTAGTGAAATTTCATCCAAATGTTTCAACAATTTTTTATATTGATAGTTTACCTGTGCTTATCTCACCATTGATTATGGGTTGTTTTACACTATTAGTAAAGATTATAGCAGAACTATTGAATGATATAGGCTTTTTCAGTTTGATTTTATTAATCTTTTTATTTTATTTGGCAAGGTTCGAAACACAGCAAGTCTTAAATACTGTTTCACACATACTTTTAAATGGGTAACATAAGTACTGTTTTCATTGAAAAGTTATGAAATATTAATAACTGAATGACTATGTCCGTTAATAGGCATTACTTTTTCCAGATTAGAAAATAAGCCCCTTTTAAATTAGAACACTTTGTATTCAACAAACCCTGACAAAAGACTGGCAGTTACAATTTTTCTTGACTGTTCCAAGCACATTGCAATAGTAGCCCTAGCTCTTTGTAAATCATATCAGGTTTCATTAGACTCTTCTAGTTTGTTACCTGCTTTAGACTGAGATTTCTATCAGTTATAAATTTATATTTATTTTTTTAATTTTCCATTTATTTATAGTATGTTATGCATAATTGGGACAACAGTGTGATCTGGTGGCTGAATAGTTTTTGTTCAAGTTCATACTTAAGAATTATACTGTGATCTTAAGTAAGATACTTTTGGTTCACTGACTACTTAAGTGTAAATATGTGAGGAGTTTTACATCCTGTATGAATTCCATTCAAATTGATGATTGAAGTGAGTTTTTTATTATTATTATGATGATTATTGTTGTGTTTGATCTGTATATTTTAAGTTATATTTTTACTTAGACAAATGTGAGGAGAATAGTTACAATTTCAGCAACTTTCAATTGTATCCTGTTTCTTTTCAATTTACCTGCTTGTTTATTAGCAAGGTGAAGTCCGGCTGAAGTGCTTGAAAGCTCTGCAAAACTTGTACACAAACAGAGAACTCTTTCCAAAGTTGGAGCTGTTTACTAACAGATTTAAGGTAAGGTGTCTTTAGCATCTACATCTGGAAGACCTACATACATATCAAATAATACTGAGATTGTAATGTGGTCACTCAATCATTGTTCTTCAAAATCAGTATGCATTTGGTTCCATTTGCTTGCTAATATCTAATTTTAGCTTCTTGCCAGATTTTATTTATACAATAACTAGCTTTGTTACCTGGCTTCACCTGGGAACTTTCCTAAGACAGTAGTGATACATCTTTCCTTATACTTGAAAATTTGGTATGCATTTTCCTTCGATTATTCTTTTTGCCACAAACAATATCACTTGAATTCTGAATGTTTATGCGTATTTAGCAACCACAACTCTGTTCACTTTAGAATTTTGTTGTGTATATGTAGCAACCGCAAATCTGTTCACTAAGGGATTTTGTTGTATGCTTAGCAATCTCAAACCTATTTGCTTAAGGAGTTTTATTTTGTGCTATGTGGCAACCGCTAGTCTGTTTGTTTTGCAACCACATCTCTGTTGTTTTCAGGAATTTTTTGTGCATATTTTGCCGAAGATTTTTAGAATAGATTTTGTTGGAAATTGTATATTTAGTATGGTGCTTATGTGTTCCTGTTTTATTGGTATAGTTTTGTTATAATTTGGTCACATCAAATAAGCAAAAGAATGTACTTGTGATGTTTGATGTAACCAGTTTTGAGTTTGAGTAAGATCAATAGTAGTAAAAGGTTTGAAAATATCAAAATGACCTTGTAAAGCTTCTGTGAAGCACAATCTTTCAACTTGCTAACCGGGTTACTCCAAATTTAGCAAATATACTGTTTCTTTAAACTTTAAATACACTTGAAAAAAGTCTTATGCAGCTAACTGTTCATGAGTGGTAGCATCAGCTGAGTGATCTTGCATATCATTTATATGCATTACAACATTGTTGCAGTTTTTCCCATTTGTGTTATCTGAGAAACTTTGTATTGCGCCCACTGTTTCAGTACAAATTGGACAATTTGATGCTAAATTTCCAAACCTAATATATCTGTACCTTATTCACCGAATATACAATAAAATAATATCTTTCTATCTGCCTTTGCACATATTTACAGAGTGGAATTGGTACGATTCCAATCAAAAGGAATTCCATTTTAATTGATCAAAACCAATATACAACTTGAAAAAGTGTTTTGCATGGAAACCACATTTTTTTTTTTTTTTTTTGCAGAACTTGTTCCATTCACTTCACAGCTCCATCTGCATGGAACCTGTCAATTCCGTGTAATTTTTCCTGTCTATGTCACCACTCCATTTTCCCTCTTCATTCTGTCCTATTGGTCAGTGGTGCCTTTTATCTTCCCCACTCATCATTTCCGCCTTCACTTGCATATTGCCATACCACAAATAGGTGAAAGGTTGCCACACTTTGTCTTTGGGCTTCTGTCAGTGCTGCATGGCATATTAGCATAGTGTACTTGGTGTATTATTATGGACAAATTAAAAAGGGGGAAAGCTACTTTTCTTTCAGTCAAATCAGTCAAAGTGCTTTTGAGAGTTTAAGGCATTTCTCCTAAATATTGATATATCAAAATGGGCCTAGATGTTCCATCTTGCCAAATTGAACTTTATAACTAAATGAGAAATGGTATTTTTGTTGGTGAGCGAGTGAGTGAGTCAATCAGCTTTGCATTTTGATGTCCATAGTTACAGTTCTCTGTAAATTTATATGCACTTCAAGGCAGTAGTACTTAAACTAAAGAAGGCTGAAACTGCATGGAAAAAAATAATACTTTTAAAACAGTTATGAATGAAACTTATTTATACATAAAGTAAAAGCAAAAGAAACTTATGGAACATCATTGTGTTATTGGTAAACAAAAGGATTGATTAAATTAAATTAAAAAAATGTAATTAAGGAATAGTTCTTATGACTGGCACACCTATTACCATGTCTTAAGACAGGTTAACATTGATGTTAGTTAAATTCTACAAAAATGTTTTTAAAGGAATACTCCACCCAAAAATTATATTTATTTTTTTAAGTTACTTACCCCATGTTCTTTGCAGTTGTGGCAGAGAAGTTTCAAGCAAAATGGAGAATAAGTTGTTTATAATAAAACAGAAGTCAGTTGTCAACCAATAATGTATAACAGAAAATGATGTGAAAGCAACAAAGGAAAAAATCTCATGTTGTAGTGTTGCATATTTCACATTTCAGTTATCTGGTCGCTTGCTCAAAACATGAGAAAGGAATGCTTTTTTTTTTTTTTTTTTTTTTTTTTTTTTTTGCTAAAATATTGTTAAAGTTACTTCCAGAATTATCAATGCACATATAAACATAAAACCTAAAGCTTCATGAGAAGAAATTTTTGAGCTGAAGAAAGTAATCGACCAACATACGAGGGTTGTCTGGGTTCCGCGCGAAATTTTATCGTTTGTCGAGTGTCAGCCTGTCGAAACCTGTTCTGCTGTGTAGAGGGATTATTCAAGTGGTTGCATGTTTTTGTTCAGATGTTTTGCTCCCTCTCTTCCTTCAGAATGAACACGAGAAGCAAATGAACTGAGAGTGCGCAGCCGGCGCTAGCGGCAAAGCTCCCGACTCCGTGCATGCGTGACTTTCGAGTGATGATTTTTTACGACTTTTCTGATGGTTTAATCTGCTCGGTGGAACGCACCATGTTTGCCATCTTTTTCAACGTCGATGGCATTGTCGCGTCAATTCCGCTGATGGAGGGGACAACTGTCACCTCTGAGTGGTACACCACTCAGTGCCTGCCTGACTTTTTTTCTGCGATGGCTAGAGGCTGGTCCAAGAACTTGCGAAGGCACTTTTTGCATCATGACAATGCGCCAGCCCACACGGCTAATGCGACGAAGCATTTCATCAAAGACAGTGGTGTCAACGTTTTGAACCCGCCACCCTACTCGCCTGATCTTGCACCATGTGACTTTTGGCTCTTCCCGAAGGTGACAGAACCCCTGCGAGGCCACAACTTCGAAACTCGAGAGGAACTGATTGCAACTGTCAAAGAACAGCTGGACAACCTCCCAAAGACAGCCTTTCGCGAGTGTTTTGCAGCGTGGGTCAGAAGAGCCCAAAAGTGCATTAATGTTGGCGGTGAATACTTGGAAAAAGTTTAAAAAGGATCGAAGTACATGAGAAAAATAGAAAAAAAAATCCTTGGCTACTTATTTTGAGTGATTCCGCGCGGAACGCAGACAACCCTCGTATGACAGCAAGGTCTTCAAGTCAAAAAGTCACTACCATAAGTGAGAATTTCTAAATAAGCCAATTATCTTCTACACTACGTGTCAGTTTGTTCTACTTACCATATCAGTAAATTCAAAGTTAAAAAGTAGGAATTTTTGTAGATACTGACAAAGCATTGTGTATGAATGTTCTTGTTTTATACCAACTGTTGGTCTTTTTTTTTTCTAGGATAGAATTGTTTCCATGACTCTTGATAAAGAGTATGATGTGGCTGTAGAAGCTATACGATTGGTTACATTAATTTTACAGTGAGTATACATTATATTTATAATGCCAGGAGAGCCTTGTGGTTTTGAATTATAGTTCTCTTTCAAGTAATCTTTTGTCAATTTATCACTTTATGTGACCAAAGAAGTGCTTGTACATTTGTACATTTGTTTATATTATTCAATTTCCATATCTCTTCAAGCTTTATAATTTAACAGAGGTTATAGATTACAACTTAATTTTTGATGTATTTTTTTGTTATTTCTTAATAAACTATATTTTATTTCCCTTCGAATTAACTATTTGGTGACCAGAGTAGAAATATAAATTGAATAAACATAAATGTCAAAGGTAAAAACACAATTCTTTAAATAACATTTTGAACTCATTTGCTCAGTGAAGTAAAGTCTTTATTGAAATTTAGCAAGAAATTTGCTCAATGTTTCAGAGGCAGTGAAGATGCTCTGTCAAATGAAGATTGTGAAAATGTTTACCATTTGGTTTACTCGGCTCATAGACCTGTTGCAGTAGCAGCTGGAGAATTTTTGCATAGAAAGTAAGTGAAGACAAATCCATTTATTCAATTTTTCTTGTTAATCCTCTCTGAATAAATTAACCAAACCCCCACACCCATCATCCCAAAGTAAACAATAGTGTCATCCACAGAAAGATGTTGATCATAAATAAATCAGTTTAACGTCCTATAAGTAAAATTTATTTTCAGGAAAAATGGTGAAATGAGAGAATGGCCATAATAAGGATTTTGTGTGAGAAGGATGTGGGGATGGCACACATTCAAAATTGAAGATAATTTTTTTTATTGTGTTAAAGACAAACTATATAAGCACAACATGGCTCTTCCTGAGGGAGTGCACTTTTTGAAATACCTGAGAGTGCCACACATTCAAAAGTAAATGAAATGCCAGTAAAGAGCAGTAGTACAGGTGTCTGTAAGTATTAACAATAGTTTAAAACTTTTACATTAATGAAAATACTGTAATATTGTTCTCAAGTTGCTCCATTGTAACACATTCTCAAGTCAGTAAAATTTAAGTAGTGCAATCTTCTGTAAATATTACTGTAGCCTCAATGAGTGCCTTCCAAACTTTCACTTTGGTGACCCCCAAGGATTTTTAAAATTCTGCTTTCCACCCAAACATAAAAGGAAAACTACATGAAACCTAATAGCAAGAGATCAAATATAGAAAGTACATTTCATTTAATAGTTTCTTTTAAGATATATTTGTACACAGTTTTTTGGTGTCAAGAAACAATAATATTATTGCAATTTTATTACTCTCGCATCATTTATTACACATTTCCTTGTTGTTAAGATCTCGTTAAAGGTAATTTATTGGTACTAGAACATGATATTTAAAGTGACATCTAGTTAAAGATAAACTACACACATTCTGAAAAGTTGTACCTTTTGGCAGTGTTTTATACACTTGTAACTAAAGCAAGTGTAAAGAGCACCCAGTTAAAATGAAAATAATACATCATACACCTGGAAACTAACAATATAGACTCCCTAGAGCAAAAAGCAGAGTAACTGGCAATGCATGTACTTTACTAATTGACAGATGAAAAAAGGAGAAATGGCAAGTGTAAAGAGGTAAGAAACCACCATCATGTCTTAATGCACCCTGAACTAAATCAAATGTGGCATTATTCTACAAGACACTGATATCTTCATAACACTCCATTCATCTTTACCTTTTTATTTATGTTTATATGCACATTTATGAAGGGATTTGTTGTCGACACATTGATTTTCAAGGCTGTGATTCACTTGCTACTTTTACTGTTGATGAGTCATAAGCATAGACATACTGCCAGCAAATAGTGTAAAAATGAGTAATTATAAAGAGTATGAAAAGGCACATACAGAACAAAAGTATACAAGCGAAATCCTGTTATAACAAAACTCATGGGACCATAAAAATATTTCCTTATAATGGAAATTTTGTTAAAATTAATATTTGGAAAATACTTCTACTATTATGACTGGGGTCGCCATGTCTAATGGCAGCAGCACAAGGACACCTCCGTAGCTGCATCTGCTAAACAGTAAACCAAGGGCATAGTAATTGGTTTTTCTCTGCAGGATCAGGCCTACTGCGTAACATGCTTGTCGCACAATGTTTAGAACATTTAACATCAGGCTTTGAAATGCTCTTCCTTGCACTCTCTCTCTTCTTTAGACCCCATCTGCCGCAGTGGTGATTCCAAGCTGCTGGGGTCCTCCTAATCTGAAGATGGGAGCTAAAGCAGGGCAATTGCCAGCTCCAATCAGCTTCTATTGTGAATGAAGCCTTGAGACTGTACCTGGCTTTTCTAGACAGTAATAAAGTACCTGTATTTTGCTTGAAAACCTGTACTTCCCTTCCTGTCTCTCGTGCAATTCTGTGACCCAATTTTGACAGTACCTGCATAAAAAAAACACTTCTTAAACTGTAAAAAATATTTTATTTGAAAATGTTAGATGTAACTTCTTTATAATAGAAATACAGGTATGAATGCAGAATGAAAACAAGACTTTAAATGAAGATGAAGGCGTTATTCCAAATGTTTTTTTTTTTGTTTTTGATTTTATTGATTTTATTGAAATCACACAACATTCCATACAAATAGATCAATTTTTACAAAAATAGGATCGAAAACAAATCAACCCCAACCCCTGAGAAAAAGAGCTAGGCCAGCAGAGTAAAACTTAAAGCTAATAAAGATAAGTAAATAGATGAATTAATACGTGAATAAAGGGAAAAAAAGGGGAGAGAATCTGCTTCCTCGGTGATTTAAAAGCTTATTCTAAAATTTTATTGATCCTGCCTGGTTTTGAAAAAGTTCTGCACAGATCCTCTAAGTGCGAATTTGATTTTTTTCCAGTTTCAAATAGTATATAACATCAGTTACCCACTGACTTAAAAGAGGAGAGTTAGGATTCTTCCAGTTGAGCAAGATAAGTCTACGTACCAATAGTGTAGTAAAGGCAATTAGAGTTTTTGTCTTTATCCACTTTAAGCCCATCTGGGAGTACCCCAAACACAGATGTTAATGGGTTAGGAGGGATTGTGACACCAAGGCATTTAAAGATTTTGGTCCAGAATGATGTTCCAAATGTTTTTGCCAAGTAATTTTTCTTCATTCCAGAATCAACTTTTTCTAGGACCGTTAATTTTTCTTTCAGCATAAACTGATGCTTTTTCTTACTTTTTTGTTCATCTCAAAGAAAACTTTGATAAGTGCTATGAAACTCGAACAGTACAGTACCCGCACACGACACAACTACCCATGTGGAGGCTAAGTGGAGTACTGACTCTGAATTTGGATTTACCTGTATGATGTCATGCCTACATTCTCACCGAGACTGTCCAAGACCAGTAATTTCACTACAGACTGTCTTTCTTTGAGACAGACAGTTGCAGATTTCCCGCACCCCAGGTGTGGAAAGTGTAGGCATGGCATTAAGTATTTCTTGAATTGCATTATTATCTTTTGTGGCCATTTTTGGTCTAAAAAATCTTCATTATACTGAAATTTACATTTCATTAAAACATAATTCGTTTAACACAATGTTCTATGAACGTTTGTCAGGACCCACAAAAAGTTTTCGTTATTCTGAAAATTTCTTTACTTCGGTATTTGCTATAATGGGATTTCACATGAGTGAACAGAAATGTGCATCTTACTTGAATAAAATAGATACTGCAGAAAATAAGTAAATTTCAAAATTTCACACTGTATATTGTACTAGCAAATAGGTATTATTGATAATGTCAATTGTCAATTTATTTATATAGCACATTTAAACAAACATAGTAATGCTGTGGCCAAAGTGCTTTACAAAAATAGAACAAATTAACATAAAACATAAATAGAAATAAAATATATGAACATAAAATAAAATACATAATAAATAGAAGTAATGTTATATACATAAAAAATAGAAATAATGTAATGTAATCACAAAGAGGAAGCCATCAGTATTACTGAAGGTCACTGAATGCAAGTGAGTAGAAATGAGTCTTTAATCTTGTTTTAAACAGTTCAATTGTAGATGACTGCTTTATATGATGAGGTAAAGAGTTCCACAGGCGAGGTGCGACAGCTGCAAAAGACCTGTTCCCCTTGGGTTTACACTTGGTACGAGGGACAACCAGAGACAGCTGACCAGAAGATCTCAGCACTCTAGATGGCTGATGTAAAACACACAGTTCAGATAAATAGGCAGGAGCAAGCCCATGTAAAGATTTAAAAACTAGCAGCAGGATTTTAAAATCAATTCGAAAACTGACAGGCAGCCAGTGTAAAGAAGCTAAAATAGGAGAGACAGAGTCATACTTTCTTGCCCCAACCAGAAAGCGAGCGGCAGCATTTTGTACCAACTGTAACCTGTGTATCAAGGATTTGTTAATCCCAGAATACAACGAGTTGCAGTAATCGAGGCGAGAAAAAATAAACGCATGAGTAGCTATCTCAAGATCCCTAGAAGATAAAAAAGGCTTTATCTTACCTAATAGACGAAGTTGGAAAAAGCAACTCTTGACTACAGAATTTATTTGTTTCTCAAAAGAGAGGTTACTGTCAAAGGTGGTAACACCAAGATTGCGGACTTGAGGTTTGGAAAAGACAGAGAAAGAGCCGAGAAGACCAAGACCAATTTGGGCTTTAGCTGATGGACCCACTAGAAGCACCTCCGTTTTATTTTGATGTAGATCAAGAAAATTACAATATAAGCTGTAGACTTCTAAGTAACACCAGGAGGCTATATTAATCAGTTTACACTTGGCTACGATTACACTCATACTTACACTAATTAAGTGGCAGCTGGCTGGGATTTCCAAAGGATGAAATTAATTGTAATTTTATTGAACTATTTTACCATTACATCTGATCTTTAGCTGAAAAGTGCAATCAACAAGACACTATACACACTCAGATATTAATTGTACTTGCTAAATCCGTATATAATGCATACTTAAACATAAACATAACTTTTGTTTTTATATAAATGTTAACAAAATTGTGAAAAGGTTTTAAACAGTAGATTAGTGTGCTTATGCAAACTTGCTTATTATAATGTACTTACATTATTACATTACCCACTATAAAGTTTCAGAACTTCAGTAGTTAAGTCAATGTGAGACAACAACAAGTTTAACTGTGTGGAGCAAGATACAGAATAAACTGAGAAATATTTCTACATTCGTTCTACAGATTTTATTTTTTTCTCCAGCTTTCTGGAGTTTTTTTTTTTTCTGTCCACCCTGGCCTTCGGACCTTACTCCTTTTCTATGTTAACTAATGTTGCCTTATTTTAATTTCTTATTTTGTCTTGTATTTTTCTTTTCTTCATTATGTAAAGCACTTTGAGCTACTTTTTGTATGAAAATGTGCTATATAAATGTTGTTGTTGTTGTTGTAGTTCCATAGTGGATTCAAACGTCACTCTAGCAACCAAGTTGTATAAAGTTATCTAGTCAGGTTCAGTCTGTGTATTATGATTTACTGTATCTTAGGAAACAGATAAAGTGATATATAAAGGGCTTAAAAGGACATTCCTAAAATTGGCTTGTTCTTCTTTTGACACCAAAGGCTGTTTAGTAGGCATGACCCGCAAGCAGAGGAGGCCTTAGCCAAAAGAAGAGGGAGAAATAGCCCCAATGGCAATCTTATTCGAATGCTTGTTCTGTTCTTCTTGGAAAGTGAGGTAGGTGTAAACAAATTAACCTATTTTGCTTTTTAAACTTGAAAATTATTTTATATATAAAATGTTTAAATTGTGTTACCTCTCTTGCTTTTCGTTAGGAACTTGTGCATTTTTACTTCTTTATGCTAATGTGCTGATTTTCAATTTTGATAGAAAATTTCCTAATTTGCTGACCTGAACTGAGGCTTTCATCTGTTGTTTGCAGATTACTAGACATATTTGCCATGTTCTGAAGTTTAATCATGTACTTCCTTTGTTTAAAAAGTGAATATCTTATTAATGCTCACCCACTGTTGATTTTACTAAATGCATGGTATTTCCAACATCAGTAGCAGTGTGCTTCAGCACATGGGCTAACATGAAGATTTGTTCTTTAATACTTCTGTCCTTTTTTGAATGTTTGTACTTACTGTGTGTGTCAATGTTTTTCATCAAAGAAACTCGCATTGTATTGTATTTCAAGTCTTTGCGATGCTACATTGTGAGTTGGTGAGGCTGGTTCGTGCTTGCAGAAGCTGCCAGATAATGGGAAGTTGCACTTGATTGGATGTCCACCAGTCAGCCTGGCATTTTAAATTCCACTAGTGACAATAAAAACAGACAAAAAAGTTAAAAAGGTTGAGAATTTGGCAAAGGTAGAAGGAAGTTGCTAAATCTAAGAGCATTTATTTTTTGGAATTTGGTGAGGTTACTTTAAAAGAAACAGGGAGATATACTTCATCTCTAGGGATTGTAAGTGCTACAAGGTGTGAATTTTATTTTTTCTTTATATTCTATATGTATTTTTAAAATACATCACTTTCCCTAGAATTTTAAATTCTCCTGTAACTCCCTGGAGCATACATCTTTTCATACAGTGTTGAACTTTATCATAACTTTTCTACCATTTTAGATGCTGTCCATTTTGTTAACTTCTGTTTCTTCTGCAACTATACGGATACCATGGATGCATATTTACTCTCCTTTTCACACCCCTGGAAGACAGTCTTGTATTTCAGGGGCCCCCTCCTTGAAATTATTTTCAATAATAGTGTCTTCCCTATAGTGTCCTGTTCATGTGGACACTTCACAAAACATTCTGAATAAGGGCATTTATGGAATAACTTCTATTGTTCTACTGTTTAGCTGAGTGTGCAAAGGAATATTTGATTTGCTGAAACTAAGAATTGATTATTGTTCAAGTGGAGATGCAAGGTATTAGTCGAGAGCTCATTGTCTTACCAAACAGTAATTGACTATTAGCTCAATATTAGTTTAAAAGAAGATTAAAGTTGCATAATAAATTGCATTTGGCACATTCTTTGCCCATCAGAGGCAGTTTATGTACAGATGCTACCTTTTAATTTTTTTTTTCTTCATATAGATTTTTAATTTTAATGATCTTAATTCATTTCAGGATGTTGTTCTCACTTACTGCATCTTCCTTATAACTTCAGGTTCTCATTTGTACATAGTATGATGAATATCTTAAATAATATAGCAACAACAATAATGTAAAGTGTGTATTACTTTGACACTTTTCAGTGGTTAACAATGACTTTGAATCATCCTACACCTAGTAGCAAATTTATTGCTAATAAACTAGAAGGTTTTTGGTCATTGTAAAACTATAATATTTGCTGGGATTTCTTATGCAGCAGATATGGAGCACACAGCAGTTGTGAAAGAACAAATTAACTTGGAAGAATGCTACATTTCTGAGTACATTTATTCTTTTTATAACATTTTATCCATTGCTGCTCTCACGTGCATGGGACTTATTAGAGTTGTTATCACTGTGACATTGCACCATCCCACTTACTTGCATTCACATAAATTTCTGGATGAAGTTTTGGGAGTAATGAAAGGTTGCTGTTAACTTCTAACTTAGTCCACACAAAACACAACGCTAAACTGTATATTTTTTTGTGGAAACGAAATTAAACGAGTATTGCATCAATCCAAATACAAGTTGACGACAAAAGGTAATTTCTGCCTGACCTTTTTGTGTTTACAATTCTTAACTTTTAAACAGGTGAGAGGTGAACTTTATGGCAAAATTAATTGAATTTGGGTAGCATTATGTTCCATGAATTGTTTATTTTAAAGGGCATTCATAGAAAATGTCCCACTAGCAGAGTTGTATTTTTCCAACATAACACGTGAACATAATATGATTGTCTGAATGCTTTGCAGCCTAACACCATTTAAAAGGGGCTTTTTCTCTTATGATCCTTTTTAATTCTTTTATTCGTGTCTGAGTCTATATTGTTTTGTTTCAAGCATACTATATACCAGCTTATTAACAGCCAGGATGTGACTTTACCAGTGAATAATTCAGTTCAGTTCTCATAATGTCTTAGCCAGTTATTGAAGTGTACTTTTTTAGGGGTTACCTCTTAGAAAAGTGTGTTGTGTATGTGTTAACCCTCAGAAATATTCAGACATGGTAACAGAATGCCAGTCAGTGTGGAATTAAAAATGATGCTTCCACACTGAATGTGCTTGAGTACCTCTAAGTGTTAAAGCACTTATTTCTCTAAATACAAAAGAGTATGTGCAGTGGTCATTTGAAGCTTAAATGAATGTTCAGCTCTTGCATAAAAAGAGTTTACAGCACATGAGCTTTGTAGTAGATTGCACAGATCTATAACCATGGATACTTCTCCAGTGACTAGTATGAAATTGATTTGCCATTTCGTAAAATTCTCTTTGGTTCTGCTTTATATTCAACATTTAATTGTGGCATTTAGTAAACTGATGCAATTATGTTTGTGTAAAAATGAATTGTCACCTATGTGGGCCTTTGGCCAAATACTAGTTACCTGCATTATGAGAAATTCAAAGTGCATGAGTAATTGAAGACTCTCTGGTGGTGAAGCAGTTCATTTTGCAGATATCAAACTATTTCAGTCTTATTTTTTTATTAAAGATAAAAGCAGTCAAAAAATAATAATCTTTAATTCATAAGTAAATGCATAATTTGGCAAGGCTTGGCCACCTAAGGAAACAACTAAATACACCAGTCTGTTTCTCAAGATCCAATCAAAATTCAAAGGAACTTAACAGCCCGAGATGTACTGTAGATATTATTTATGTCAGGTGTGCCTGTTATAACTTCAAAACCAGCATATGAAATACAAAGAAGAATTTTTGTCATGCAGAGGAAGATCTTTGTGTGCCAAAAAAAAAAAAAACACTTTAGGGAGGTGCACTGCATCTTTTAATGGTCATACAGTACCTCTTACTAGTGGTCTATAGCTATTTATAATTTTTATTTTATGTATTTATTTTTATTTGTTTACTCTCCGTATTAATTTGAATTTTTTGTGTGCAAATTAAATTGTGCTGTCGTTAAGTTGTTTTACCTTTTATTTTAATCTCGTGTCCTTGTCATTTTGTAGGCCTCATGGATCCTAGTATTTACAAATCTTTCTTGTTATAGATGAGAGATCAGTGAAAGATCCATAGCTTTGTATGAGCTCAGTTTAAAATTATTTTTAGTTTATATTTACTTACTGTTGAAACATTTGGATCAGAAATTGATCATTTTAAATTGCTTTTACTTTTGTTTTAATGGAAGAATTTTTGCAGTAAATGCAGTGCTTATTAAAATTAGTAATTTCAGTAAGGTACTGTAGCTAGAAAAATCAACTTGGTTGAGAGGGCACTTTTTTTGTTGCCAGAAGTAATAATAATTTTAGTAATTTTAAAGGCTTTATTACTGGTTACATTTTTTCTGTGTATTTTTTTAATCAATTACTGCTTTTATTAACTTAATATGATTAATAACCTAATCATATTAATTCCTTATTTCTCCTTTCTTAGTCCTTTTCTGCATTGTTTACAAATATGTTAGGTATTAATGGTAAGCTGAAGTTGGAATGCTCTTTAAAATGACCTGATATTGCTGAGAGTCCATGATCAAAATCACATGATAAAGATTTCCAGTTCCTGCTGCATGAAAACATCCCCACATCATCAGTGACACACTTCATTCTTTGATGTAGGGATGGTATGTTTTTTGGTCATAAGCCTAGCCTTCCTAATGGCAGACATATCACTGGTCCATGTGTACAGACAGTTCAGGATTAGTTTCACTTGTCCTTAGAACTACCTCACAAAACTCTGCAGGCGTTTCCAAATTCCTCTTAGCATATTCTAGTCGACCATTGATGTTTGTCGTGGTCAAGAGTGAAGTGCATCTTGGAGTCCTTTCACAAAGTCCTTGTTTGGTATTTGTCTAATAGGTGATTCTGAAGCCGTTATCAGGTCATCCTGTAGGTGTTTTGCAGTAACATGGAATTTTCTTATTTGTCTTGATTAAATTACTACAGGCACTTAAAGAAATTTTGGGGTTTCTCCCACAGGCTGGCACATTTGCAGCCCTCCTTATGTTTAAAACTTTGTTATAATGCTCCCAACAGTGTTTTTTGGAATGTTAAATTTTCGTAAAATCTTCTAATACCCAGTGTCCTTCAGGTGCAATGAAATAATTTCTTCTCTCAGCTTTTGTGAATGTTCATTAATCTAAATAGTAATTGCAACTCACCTTGAACACATTCATGAATGGGGTTTATTTATGCATTGCAGCTGAAGCAAATAAAGCGTCATTATAGAGTTCCCAATGACGTAATTATGTTTTAAAACCACTTTAAGTCATATAAACTTACAGATGGTTTTTAAACCAACAATGTTATATATGGGTTAAATATTTACGATATGGTTAAATAAACAAAATATCTTGTTAATCAGGAATATTTCATAATATATTTTCTTTGTTAATTTTGTGTCTCTCTTAACTGATAAAGACTTCATCCAACTCAAAGTCTACGTCTTTGAAAAATTTTTAATTGGTAAATCCTTACAGTGTAGGAAAGTTGATTACTTCTGATTGCGACAGTATGTGTATCCACAAAAATAAAAACACAAGTGACCACTGAAATGTATTTTATGTTATATTTGGGTGCTGTTGCCTCACAGCTCTAAACAGCCTGTTTTCAAATCCCAGCCTGATCACCATTTGTGTGTCGTTTGCAAGTTATATGTACACATTCTTAAAAGCATTTAATCTGATTCAGGATCGAGGAGGACTAGAGCTAATCCTGGTAGTATGGGGAACAAACCAGCAAAAAGCCTTGGAAAGGATACCATTCTAAATTGAAAAGGCAAGTTAACCTAACGAGGGTGTGGAAGGAAAACCTTTGCAAAAATGCGCAAACTGTATGGAGCCTCCTTTATTATGAAAGGACAACTGTCTATTTTGCACATATATGTAGGTGTTTATACTTCATGTTCATTAAATTATGTGGGAGTGCATGGCCTGAACCTAAATCGAATATCTCAAACAAGTGAACATATAGCCTGACCATTGTTAACAATGTGCCTACCAATGCAGTGTCAGTTTAGCATATACACAAAATTAAAAGATGTGCAACTGCATATTCACTTGAAGGTTTTAAAGTATACATGCTGTGATTTGTTCATGATTACTTAAACTGCTAGTAGAAAATAAAATAACAAATCAGGTGGTAAAACAGTGGTTACCTCATGCCTTTACTGTTTTAAAGATGTGCTAACCTTATAGAGAATCTGATTTAGCTCTTAATTTAGCTCAACCAAGTAAGTTACTTCCTGTACTTTTTCTACTTCATATGGAGAGCATAAGGTGTTATAATTGACATCTATGCTTCCATAACGCTGCAGTGAAAAGAACGCTCCTGTGTCATTTAAAGTTAATTTATGTCCCCTCTCCAAATTGAGTGTTTCTGTACATGCCCTGTGATGGGCTGTCATTTTGATCTGCTTTAAAATCTGTATGTTATGAAATACTTCCAGGATTTCAATATATTGCTGTATCCAGCAGGGGCATTCTTTCTCCCCTGAGATGTGTTTCTTGATGCAGAATTGACTAGAACCAGATTCCATACCTTTTGTACCTATGGCTGAAAATAATTACAAGAGAGAAGTATGGTACACAGAGAGATGTATGTGTTTAACTTGCTTAAAAAGGCAACATCTGTTCTCAGAAATATAATGCATAATCCTGTATACATACATATTTAGGCCAGAGAGAAGCATAGGAACATCACAGCCAAGTGGGAGAATGCTGGCAAATTTGATGTCCCATCCAACAGCTAGGAATGTCGGTGGCATAGTGATGCTTCTGATGTCGTCCTGGATCCTCGTCATTCTAAACACTCACATTATTACATATTCGTAGAATTCATGTCACAATTGGCTTGTTGTTAATACCTTCACAGACTCTGGGTTTTATAACCATATTGGTCAAGCAGACGTAAGCACTTCCCAAAACATCCTGCTTGTGTCCTTCACATGTTTTCTGCTGTTCCTAACCTGACTTACAGCTGTCATTTGTCAATCTCCCTGGCAGTCTCTCTCTCTCTCTCTCTCTCTCTCTCTCTCTCTCTCTCTCTCTCTCTCTCTCTCAGCTGAATTGCATGATTTGTGAAATACATTTAAAATTACATTTGGCATAAATAACCTTTTTGCTACAATTGCAGAAGAGGTAACACACGTATCCTTGCTTTTTCCCAGATTAGCAAATGCAAGGAACATTGTTCTGTTTGTAAATCTACCATGTTCATATCAAGACCTAACTAAGGCGTGGCTTTACACATGAACATTTACTGCACATTTGAAAAAAAAAAAAGAGAGAAAAAGAAATCTTCTATCATTAAAGAATAATTTAATTAGTAACTTAGCTGCCCTATAATCATTTGCATAGATTATATGACATTACAGTAAACTACCGTCCCCCTACTGAATCTCCGTTATACTGTGAAGTCCATCTTTATAATGCCTCACTATGACTGTAACTGCTCTTTTTGTCTTTAGCCAATTCAGAATTTTTCTGTCCTTTTAGTAATTTCTGAGTGGTATTTGAGGGGGTGCTGCTGTTGTTTTTTAAATTTCCCCACTTGGGACGAATAAAATTATCTTTCTGTCTGTCTTTCTTTTGCATGTTATGATATTTAAATTTTCATCCATTGTTTTTTGTCTCATTTACAAAAACATTACATTCAAGAGTTGTAAACTTTGTACTACTTGGATGTTATTCTACAAATATGCAAAACATATAACTGAAGACCACTGGGTTGAGGAAACAAGCTTCAGTGTCTGTTCAGTCAGAAAGCGGCTTTTTTTATATATAATATGATCAAATGGGGAGCCTCTGCACAACAATTAAAATGACACTGGGGAGACTGTGCAGTGACATTTATTCCATCACAGTAGTGAACATGCAGATTTGATATTTCCAAACTGCAACTAGTCCACTGGCTTCCTTGTGATACAGCTATGACCGACTATTATTGCTTATTGTTATTGTATTATTGTGAACTGTTTAGAGGAGACATTAAAGATGTAATCGAACTATGTACACATGACGTAAACTTTAATTTAAACTTGATATTTTGCAACAGTGCAGCAAACAAAGGTATCTTACATATGGTCATAGTTTAGCTGCTTTATAGCAGTTTAGCTATAAAAATCTCTCGAGTATACTGGATAAGGCTTACTACTATATAGAATGATGAGTTTTGGTAAAACATTTAATATGTTATAAAATAACTCTTCACTGTATTATAATTTAACAATAATTGTTATTGAAGTTCAGTCAAATTAAAACTCATCTAGTGTTAGAAAATTATTTAAATCATGACTAATTTAATGTTTTAAAGCAAGAAGGGAATTTGATTCTTTCAAGCTCAAATGGACTAAATGTTCTTTTTTTTTTCTCCCCCTGTGAACAGCTTCATGAGCATGCAGCCTATTTAGTTGACAGTTTATGGGAGAGCTCACAGGAGCTGTTGAAAGATTGGGAATGTATGACTGAGCTGCTCCTGGAAGAGCCTGTGCAAGGAGAAGAAGGTAGGGCGTTTAACTAGTGTAACTTTCTAACAAAGTGGTCATGTTGCATTAAAATCAAAAACTTTTTCTATGCTACTTGCTGCTCAGTTAATGTTAATGTTGAATACTACCTTCTATACAGTGTATCCGGAAAGTATTCACAGCGCATCACTTTTTCTACATTTTGTTATGTTACAGCGTTATTCCAAAATGGATTAAATTCATTTTTTTCCTCAGAATTCTACATACAACACCCCATAATGACAATGTGAAAAAAGTTTACTTGAGGTTTTTGCAAATTTATTAAAAATAAAAAAAACTAAGAAATCACATGTACATAAGTATTCACAGCCTTTGCTCAATACTTTGTCGATGCACCTTTGGCAGCAATTACAGCCTCAAGTGTTTTTGAATATGATGCCACAAGCTTGGCACACCTATCCTTGGCCAGTTTCGCCCATTCCTCTTTGCAGCACCTCTCAAGCTCCATCAGGTTGGATGGGAAGCGTCGGTGCACAGCCATTTTAAGATCTCTCCAGAGATGTTCAATCGAATTCAAGTCTGGGCTCTGGCTGGGCCACTCAAGGACATTTACAGAGTTATCCTTAAGCCACTCCTTTGATATCTTGGCAGTGTGCATAGGGTCGTTGTCCTGCTGAAAGATGAACCGTCACCCCAGTCTGAGGTCAAGAGCGCTCTGGAGCAGGTTTTCATCCAAGATGTCTCTGTACATTGCTGCAGTCATCTTTCCCTTTATCCTGACTAGTCTCCCAGTTCCTGCCATTGAAAAACATCCCCACAGCATGATGCTGCCACTACCATGCTTCACTGTAGGGATGGTATTGGCCTGGTGATGAGCGGTGCCTGGTTTCCTCCAAACGTGACGCCTGACATTCACACCAAAGAGTTCAATCTTTGTCTCATCAGACCAGAGAATTTTCTTTCTCATGGTCTGAGAGTCCTTCAGGTGCCTTTTGGCAAACTTCAGGTGGGCTGCCATGTGCCTTTTACTAAGGAGTGGCTTCCATCTGGCCACTCTACCATACAGGCCTGATTGGTGGATTGATGCAGAGATGGTTGTCCTTCTGGAAGGTTCTCCTCTCTCCACAGAGAACCTCTGGAGCTCTGACAGAGTGACCATCGGGTTCTTGGTCACCTCCCTGACTAAGGTTCTTCTCCCTGATCGCTCAGTTTAGATGGCCGGCCAGCTCTAGGAAGAGTCCTGGTGGTTTCGAACTTCTTCCACTTACAGATGATGGAGGCCACTGTGCTCATTGGCACCTTCAAAGCAGCAGAAATTTTTCTGTAACTTTCCCGAGATTTGTGCCTCGAGACAATCCTGTCTCGGAAGTCTACAGACAATTCCTTTGACTTCATGCTTGGTTTGTGCTCTGACATGAACTGTCAACTGTGGGACCTTATATAGACAGGTGTGTGCCTTTCCAAATCATGTCCAATCAACTGAATTTACTACAGGTGGACTCCAATTAAGCTGCAGAAACATCTCAAGAATGATCAGAGGAAACAGGATGCACCTGAGCTCAGTTTCGAGCTTCATGGCAAAGGCTGTGAATACTTATGTACATGTGCTTTCTCAATTTTTTTATTTTTAATAAATTTGCAAAAATCTCAAGTAAACTTTTCTCACGTTGTCATTATGGGGTGTTGTGTGTAGAATTCTGAGGAAAAAATGAATTTAATCCATTTTGGAATAAGGCTGTAACATAACAAAATGTGGAAAAAGTGATGCGCTGTGAATACTTTCCGGATGCACTGTATATACTGTTTATTAATTTTTCTTTGGTAAAGCACTTCACAGCAATGTTGTTGTAGTTAAAACAACTTATCAAGTCTGTTTTGTGTACTTTTTTCCCTTCATCTTATGCAGTATTATCAGATCGACAAGAGAGTGCTCTTATAGAGCTAATGGTGTGTACAATCCGGCAAGCTGCTGAAGCTCATCCTCCAGTTGGTAGAGGAACCGGAAAACGTGTATGTTGCTTGAGTTTATTTCATTTTATACAAATGATAATTTCTGGAAAGAATTTTTACATATTTGTAACCTCATGTTATTTACAATATACAATACTTTTATGGACTCTTTAATTTATAGTATTTATACAAAACTGTTAAACAGTTTAAAAGTATAGACATTTGAAATGGACAGCTTTTGAATTTTTTTTTTTTTTTTTTGAGGAATGTTTTTTCAAAATGAAGGGTTCTGAATACTTTCTGAATCCACTGTACAGACAGCTTATATTCATATAACTGATAATCTAACATGTTGTACATGCTTTTGTTATTTCACTACTTAACTACAACAAGGTTAGTTAAACCTATGTGCTAGATCTTATTGGGTATTTGGCAGGAAGGCTAATTCACATTCTGTCAAACTGAACCAGCCAAAAATGTAGATGTGAAGAATAAATGTTCCTTAATAATGGTAGTTTTCTGCCTATGTTTCACAACAGAAAAACATACAGACCGCTTTGAAGACCATTGAATTGCACTCTTTAAAATTATTTTTGCCAGTGTTTGACTAATTTAGCTATTTTAAATTTCAATTCAGCTGTTTTTAGATAGCGACTTAGTGTTTTACAGCAATGTAGTTTTGGTAAATACAGTCACACTATATATCTTTAATTTTTAATTTATGGCTGCCACAGATGCTCACAAATGCAGTGCTAATTTTAAATTGGGTTACTTATATTTTAAAATATAGGTAGGTGTTGAAAAATAACTTTTAGATAGTAATTAAAGTAAAATATGAAAAGGATTATACTGTATGTTGTGGTTTGAATATATGTCCTTAGAGTACATTGTCTTTTCACAGGTGCTGACTGCTAAAGAAAGGAAAATGCAAATAGATGACAAAAATAAGATAACTGAACACTTCATCATGGCACTTCCAATGCTTCTCTCTAAGGTAAAGAATGTTTATAGAATAATTTTTAGATATTTTAAAAAAAAATAACATTTTATTTAGCAAGTTTCAGAAATGTTATACTTTAAATAATCATTTTGATATATGTGTATAATTTTAATTCATGTCCTGTTAATTCCTACTTTACAATTAGTTAATGCCATTTTTTTTTATTACTTTAAATTTGTTTTTGAGAACTTGTAATTTTATGCCAGCCTGGAATACTTTTACAAATTTTTAATACATAGTTCTTTCTACCTCATGTGTCTGCAAATGCCACAAGCGTTCTTTCGTGCTATATAGTGCATGAGCTCTGCACAGAATAAACATTTTTGTCAGTTTGCAGTGGGTTGTAAAGAGAGACAGTTTTCATCTCTTTGGTAACATTTCCACATATATATTAACATTTGGCATATTTAAAGAATGTTATGTAAAATCAAGAGTTACAAATACACTATTCTAAATTGTCATTTGATTACAATGTTCAAAGTATTAATGAAGAAGATAAATTAGTAATAAACACATTTTTCTTTATTCATTTTAATAGTATCAAGCAGATTCTGAGAAGGTGGCAAACCTGTTACAAATTCCACAGTATTTTGACTTAGAAATATATAGTGCAGGGAGAATGGAAAAGGTAAGTGTGTGCAATATTTTGATTTTAAGGTTCTATAGGTAAATTGACTGAAACTATCAGTATCAATATAAATACAGTCTTTTGCAATTTATCATAGTAACACTTCTGACCAGACTCTAGCTAAACTAGTGAAACCGTTATTAATACATTTTGAACATTTCATTGATCATATTAAAAGTTAATCTTTGGCTAATCTTTTGTTGTTTTAGGTCTTTTGTATTGTTTTTGTTATTTCTTTTGCAGCACCTTGATGCCTTGTTAAAACAAATTAAATTTGTGGTGGAAAAGCACACTGAAACAGAGGTACTTGAAGCTTGTAGCAAAACCTACAGTATTCTGTGCAGCGAGGAGTACACCATCATGAACAGAGTGGATGTGGCCCGCAGTCAGCTTATTGATGAAATGGTGGATCGATTCAATCACTCTGTAGAAGATTTGCTGCAAGAGGTACAGAATATATCTGTATTGTTATCTCAGACATCAGTATGAAATAACTCCTTTTACAGTGATTATGAATATTTACCCATTTCTTTAGATTACTTAAAGAAGTATGCAAAATGAGGAAGGCATTATTTATGGGCACTCACACTGAGAAATGAGAGCATCATTTTTCTATTACTATTCTAGCTGTTGGTTAAAATGCCTCCATCTGAGTGGAATGAGATGACTGGCTAGTAAGGCAGTGCTTGTTAATGAGTAGTGGTCCATTCTATAATATTAATGGTGGTTTTTGTACTGTATAATTAGGGATTTATGATGCCTATATTGGTTCAGTTCTTTAGTTCTGTAGACAGCAGACAATAATAACTGAAAAGAGCACACGTATGAGCTCTTACATTTTTTTTACGTACAAGGAATCTTAATTATTTTGCAAAGATATTGCCTGCTGCTGCTGGATTGATTAATGTGCTCATGTACGTTGGTGAGATAGAATATAGAGCATACGTGGTCTGCAGATACCCCTTAGGAGCTTACCCTAATAGTACTAGGTTTCCCTGCAGACTTCTCACACCACATAATGTGATTGGGGTGGGCCAGACTGTCTGTCCTCGTGCAAATCTAACCCCTAGTGTGCTCTAGTGGACCGGGGTACATAAACAAATTTAACAAATTGTTTTTTTCCTGTCCGATTTTTGCAGCATCCTTACCTTGAGAAAAGATTGTCAGGAATCTATGATAAAATTTATTATTTCCAGTTTACTTTTTTTGCCTCAAACATGCCTCTGAAACGCATAAGGAACTTTTACTTAAATTGAAACCTTTGGTGCTAAAAATTGGACATATTAGGTAGGGGTGTGCGATATTGGCAAAAGTTATATCTCAATATTTTCTGGGACTATGATGATAATAATTAGCATCCTTTAAAAATGTGTTTGTAAAAGTCTTATTGATCTCGCTTGGTCTTGTTAATAGGATATTAATTGTAGCTTACTAATGAGATTAATAGAAACAACAGTTAAGGAAAATAGGTCTTATTTACTTACTTAAAACTGAAATAAAAATAACACAAACTTCAAAATCACAAGTCAAAGTATTGCTGAGATCAAACAGTGCAGGTATGAGTAAACCATTTCAAAGTGGTCTTCAAAAGACCAACAAAACCTTTATAAAGAGAGCATTTTAAACAGACACCCTTAATGTAAACAAAATATGAATCCAAAGGGAATAAAATACTAATCATAATTAACTTACAGTGCATGAATATTACAGTTTGGATAAACATAAACTGTTCAGCTGTAAGGTGAATTGTGCAGCATACAAGTAAGAACAAAAATCCAACAAACTGTACTATTGTGTAAAAATTCAAAGTTCCATCAAATACTGCACAGAAAAAAATAATTATAGCCATTGTAAGCAAGTTCTGTCATATATTGAACAAAGGTACAAAAAAAAAACAAACCCATAACATTTTTAAACAAATTACTAACTTCAAGTTCTGTCCAATATTGCACAAAGATATCAGAAAAAATTAAACAATTGTGAAATTCTACTGAGGAAACTTCAAGCTGTGTGACAGAAACACTGGTCTGTACACCGCGTCTGGCTTCAGAACAGTATGGTTATATGTCACAACATTTCTTCTGGTTGCTGAAAGCTCTCTCAGAAGTGCTACTTGAGGCAAGGATGCACAATTACTTTTTCCCCAATTTTGGGAAATATACTACTTGTGTTTTCCACCACTCAAGTGGATTTACATCACTGTCCACCTCAAGTGTCATCAGGGTTAGCTTTTCATCTCTCTTGCAATGGAGTAGCTTCTCTGAACGCCTGTGTTTTTTTTTTGTTTTTTTTTTATTTTAAATTGTCAAAAGGCTTTTTTTTTTCTTTTTCATCCAACTGTGGTTGGTTTAGATGTGTACATCAGTTTGAATAAAACAGTTACAATTAATGGCAAAAAAGGGCAAGATTTGTGCAAATGTTGGAAACTATTTATTCGTAAATAGAACTGTATGTACTAAAATCAGAACCTGTTTCCTAGTGATAGCATTTGATATAGCATGTTGACAATATCTAGACTTTATATTGTTCTAAGAAAAGCTGTTAATAGTAATTATTGTGTTAATAAACTTAAGTAAATTTTATATATATTTTCAGGGTGAAGAAGCTGATGATGATGACATTTATAATGTTCTCTCCACTTTGAAACGACTAACAGCTTTTCATAAGTATGCTGAAACAGTTTTTCATTATTTTTTCCTGTTTAAGCCATTTGCGTTTTTTGAAAACTGTACATTTTGTGTGATCTTTAACAAGTAACCATAAGGGATCTGAAGGGGATAAATGTAAAAAAAAAATGTTTTGGTTCACTTGGTTTTGTTGTAAAGGTTTGAGCCTTTTCCGTATCTTAAAAATTACCTAATGCATACATGTAAATTATATTTTAACCTACTTTCTTCAGTTGTCCGTACATTAGTAACATTTAATTAGTTACACTTGAATTATTCTGAACCGTGATTATCTTTGCTTTCTAGTGCACATGATCTAACCAGATGGGATTTATTTGGCAACTGTTACAGGCTTTTGAAGAGTGGTATTGAACAAGGATCAATGCCTGAGCAGGTATGTTGTATTCATTGGTAATCAATAAATCTTAGTTTTTTGCATGAAGTACATGAAAGGTATCAGAATTCTTGCATTGTACTATTTTATTGTACTCACAATTGTTAAAGATATCTCAATATATCTTATGTTCAAGATGTCTCTTTTAACTCAAATCAAGAAATGCTAAAAAAAAATACAGATCCTCATTCAAGCAATGTTTTAAATGTGACAAAGATTTTAATATTCCATTCTATTATTTTACTGAAACCCCATTTAATTAGTGGATCTCTGGTCTTGGCTTGGTAGATGAAATTTAGAACAGCTAGGATCTCTTATTAACTTGCTTCTTTGAAGCTGATGCATAAATATCTAAACAAGCTAAAGGGCAAATAAAAACAGGACAGTCAGCAAATGAACATCTCTAAGTTTATAATTAGACCTGACCAAAATCCAGATGTTGGTAAATCTAATGCTGGGGATTAATTATTTATAAATTAACTCGTTACAAGTACAGTAGAACAAAGCTTTTAATAGGTACTTTGAATAAGGGAGTGATTGTAATTAAATTCAACAGATTCTGGCACCAGCACATAGACTGAAAACTCTCATTCAGAGAGAAGTTTTTTTAAGCCTAACCTGGTTTATTTTAAAGACTTAATACAGTATGCTGTTTCTTATGCTGCATAGACCCAGGATGTTCATTTTTTTCTGTCAGAGTTAGAGTTTTTAGCTGCCTCTAGTTCCCACTGACATTTTGTTCTAAAATGAAACCATATTTAATTACATTTTTTGGCAATCTACTTTTTAAATCAGTTAAATAAATAATATAAACACACTGCATTCTTTTTATTCAGAGCTTTGCTGAGCATTACCTTAGCAACTTAAACTTGATTTCTCAAAAGTTATTGACCTGCTGATATATTTCTTTCACATGTAGATTAACAACTAGAATTTAACTCCAAGCCATTATCATGTATTTATTTGGATGGTAGGTATCACTGTTGACTTAATTTTTACTAAAATTAGTTGAAGACTACCAAACAATTCTGACTAAATAGTCAAAAAAGAAATTCATTATAGTACAGCAGGGATTTTGACTGCTACTGATGAAGGTGTAGAGCAGGGCTATTTAGTTACAAATTCAGTTGAGCCAGATTTTCAAACCAAGAAATTTAGCTGGGCTAAAAATTTTCAGCAGCCAGTAAGCAGCATGTAATAATAAATTTTAAACCAATATGAATGTATTGAAAAATAAGTAATTTTTATTCATTATTTCCCTTTTAAATTTGGTGACATCTGTCACCGGCACATCAAAAAGTGCATAAAAAACCATAAAAAAGCTGTAACTGAACAGAATATGAGGTAGTAGTAATACTTTTTTTTCCATTTTTGAAATACAAAAATGAACATTTTGGTCATGTCTGACCTAGGCATATCTCAAAGTGCATAAAAACAGTGCTCAGCATTAGCAATAACATTATTGCTTTTGAAATAAAATAAATATTTTGGTCATATATGATCCAGGTAAATAACAAAGTGCATAAAATCAAATAAGGTGCACAATATTAGAAATAACATTTGTTTTCCTTTTGAAATAAAATAAATGTTTTGGTCATATACACTATGACCCAGGCACATCACAAAGTGCATGTAACAGAATAAAAAAGAACTGCCAATGCTATCAAAGTTATCAGTGCACAAACCCATAACAAGAGGTAACAATAACTAACACACACGATTATAACATCTACTGCACACTGAGGGAGCTCAGGTTTATTTTAAATCACCACATGTGCGATTAGCAGTTACTTATAAAAATAAATAAATAAATAAAAAAAGTGGCGGTACGGCTACATTGTAGTTGGATCAAGTTTGAGATACTGTGAGGTATATAGAAGCCAAAAGTCCTAGTGCTACATGTTTTGTTGGTGAAACAGCTTAACGTTTAAAATTTTAAATTGAGAAGTCATCAAGTGTAATAGTAATAATAACAATTCTTTATATTTATATAGAGCTTTACTGACTACTCAAAACGCTTTGCAAATTACCCACAGGGAGGACCCAGGACATCAACCCACCATTTCTTTATGGCGAAACAGCAGCGCTGTCATTATGCCACCTGCTTAGATGTATTGTTCTGCATAATATTGTGCGTGATAGTTTAAAATTACAAAGAATTTATGAAATTGAAGAATATTAACTAAGATAATAATGCTCCACATTCTACAAAAAAAGTTATGTAGTCCTACAAAGCAATCAGTGCTTAATTTGATTAAGTTTTAAAGAAAATTCCAAAATATACATGTTTTCATCAAATGCAGTCTTTTTCATTTGTTCTTTGCTTTGAGTGTCAATGACTGTCATCCTCGTAACAGCCATGAATCCACAGGATCGAAGCGTGTGAGTGGAGGGCCAACCAATCGTATGAAGAGAAGTGCAGAGACAGTGCTTGTCAGTAACGAGGCTGTCATTGGAGAAGCAATTAGATTCATTTGCACAAACCCATGTTCACACTTAACCTGATGAAACGGGTATACGACTAAGACTCGGCACACAATTGATAATTGAATCATTTAATATTTAGATGAGTCCACGACTAACTGTCATGGCCAATGTACCATCACAAAAAAAAAAAAAAAAATCACTGTGTCATAGACAACTACCACCACCACTTCCAGACACACAGTGTGCTTCATTGAGGGTTGAGTATTGCTAGACTATGCAGACTGTTACATTCATAGTCTGGACTACTTTAGGAATTTAGGTAGGAATTTTTTGAAGGCTCAGGAAATGTGTTTTTCTTGCTTTTTCTGTCCTTTTCTGATGGAACCATGGGCTAGGCCAGTGGGCCACTTGGGGTTGCTTCAGGGCTGCATGTGGCCTGCGGGCCACCATTTGAATAGGCCAGTAGTACAGGGTTTTTCTTAAGGAAAGAAATACAATTACAGGTCAGTACATGTCAGTACATTTATTTTTATTGCTTTGTCTGTGAAATTTTATTGGTATAATCTGTACACTTCTGTGACCTGTTTATGTATTAAATTTAGTAATCAAATGCATGATGAACTGAAAGTTAATAAAACTACATATGTAAATATATAATTTACATTTCTTTTTTAGATTGCAGTGCAGGCTCTGCAATGTTCTCATTATTCTATTCTTTGGCATTTAGTCAAAATTACAGAAAGTTCTCCGTCTAAGGTTTGTATCTAATTCCGTTTTATAGCACTTTTCATCCTTGTTCACCCACTTTTTATTAATGTACTTCTGCCATGCAATAATCCTTTAAGCATTATTTTTCTCATTTTCTTCATATAATTATTAAATTGTGCATAATTGTGGGGGGCCAATGGTTATTTCACCAAAAACAATCTTGAAGTTTTTCTAGAAGGTAAACTTAGCAACTATTACAGTTTGTTGTTTTTTGATAATTAAATATTCTGCCATATTTAAAAATTTTGGAAGAAAACTTGTTTTTAAATGTATTATCATATAGCTCAGTTGAATTATGCACTATGAGTAAGATTGCAGTCATGTTTGATTTACTGTCTTTTTTTGTTGTCTGTTTTTATATATATATATATATATATTGTGATAAATAGCAGACTTGAGCCTCAAAGAAGTGTTAGGGAACCAGTGGGACCTATTTAATCCCAGGGATGTGAGGGGGGAAAAGTCATCAAAATCAACAGCATGTGAGGGTGCTAAAACAAGAAAAGAATGAAGTATTCTTGAGTAGGTCCTTCTCAGTGGTGGTTAGTCAACAAGCTCACACCCTCTTTCCGGTCCCAGTTGGTTTTGAAGCCCTGATTCCCAGAAAGGGTGTGTTTTGGCGAAGTGGTCCTGGAAATGATGTCACTTGCCCTCTGTTCGGGGATTCTCTAAACTGCGGATGGAAACACAGAAGATTACGTTACCAAGAGTGCCTCCTTTTTTGCTTGGGGTGGCATTGCTTACTTGTGCAGAGCCTTGAGGATGTCTCTTAATTGCACATAACAAAATATTTAAAAAAATATATACAGTATGTATATATTTATACAGTATGTATGTATGTAATATTTAACATGCACGCACACACAAAAATATATGAGCTTAGCAAAAATATAATTTCAGTAGCTTTTATGAATAACAAAGAATGTTCACCTGTAAGATGTCAGATGTACATAGTAACTAAACCGTGGGATGATGGGGCTGTCTTATTCAGAAGGGAAACTAGTATTTATATTGGTCACCAGAGCTTGGAAATAAGTCAATAACAGTTGTTGCTTCCAGCAGTTAACACTACCTTCCAAGCCTTAATTTTCACCATTGCACCTTTCTGGAAGAATTGACTTAAAATCTTTTAGTAGAAATTAAGACCTTTTATAATGACTTTTGACAAAAGTCTGCTTTTTCGATCTTAATCCCCAGCTCCATAAACTCCACCTACTGTGTTTGCTTTAATGTTATACTTTTTGAAAATGCTGCTGCTGTTTTATTTCTGAATACTCAAAAGAGTCTCTAGGTCAGCTGTAAATGACATTCCTTTAACTTAACACATGATATGCAATCAGTATGACACATACTCACACACACATATATAAGAATAACATGCATACCGTATGTGTATTGTATGTTTATGATATTTCTCTATTTTAAAAGAAAATCCTACAACGAGACGTGATCTTGAAGAGAGACACTTCAGAGAGGCAGAGACACTTTCACTTCCTGCGACACGGTCAAGTCATGTCATACTGACATCCATTGGAAGCCTGTTCCCATGAGACGGTGACCTAGGCAAATCACGTCCTACTTACAAAAACTGTCAAACAAGATCATGGTCATCTAACCTCTCAGTGGTTACCCCGCCTGAACTTCATAAACGACAAAGCGAAGAAGAAAGAGCAAGAGCAGCGTGTCGAAAAACAGACCCAAAAGTGATGGAGAGAAAAGAATGCAAACAGGAACACTAATAATCTGTGTTCAACATCACAAACTAAGGACAGTAATAATCGGCCTAGAATTAGTGGAATTGAAAACCTTACAGGTCCAATCAGGATCTGAAATAAAAGACAAACAGTACAAGTCACAGTAGAACTTTATAAAGATGTTCAAAAATGGTGGTGCCATACACATGCAGAGCAGGTTACAGAATATGAAAGCAGTGAAATTCGAAAGACTCAACAAAAACGTTGGCGCCATACACACCCAGAGCAAGTTCAAAAATATGACAGTACTAAAATTCAAATGTGTCAAACAAAAAAAAAAAAAAGACTGTACAGATCGCATTTGCGCTAACAAATGGAAAGTATTGCTTCTGTGAAATATCAGAACAGCAAACACTGAGCGAATATTTGGACATAGGTGATATGTCGGAAGTATGTAGATATTGTAAGGCTTTAAAGTTTAAGTTGGAGACTTGTAGATCAACGAATTCATGTTGCCATCAGGGAAAACTACTGCTACTTCCCAATAAACAGGCTCTTCCGTGAGAATTAAAAGATTTGTTGTTTGGTGAACGGGACATCCACAAACACTACAGGCAAAATATATGTGTCTACAATAATCTTTTTGCGTTAGCATCATTCAGTGTACAAAACGTGGATTTACACAATAATGGACCATACGCTATGATAATCTGTGGTCCTACAACAATTAAAGCTACAACAAGTTTAATTTAGAAAAAAACTCAATTTGGTCAGGTGTATATTTATGATCACGGAGAAGTGCTTCAACATATAATCAAAAGAGTTAAACGATCCGACGTACTAGAAATTATACAGCCAATAATGGATACAAATCCATACGTCCAAAAGTATCGAACTTTACACGACATTTATCTACAGAAAACACGGACAAAGAAATTGTCTTAGATTTCTATCTGAATCCGAAAGATCACAGTCGCATTTATAATAAACCAACATGTAATGAATTGTCAACGATAATAATTTCAAAAGAAGGAGCTGTCAAAGACAGAGTAGATATTCGTGTTTATCCAAAGGCAAAGCATGCTTCGTCATTTATGTCAAATACATCGCCACATGCCGACCCTTTACTGTTTCCTTTGCTTTTCCCAGATGGTGAAACAGGATGGTCGTACAATATGAAACAAATGCATTCAGAAAAACGAATAACACCCACACAGTGTTTCGGGTCCTAATTAGCGATACATTCCCATGTATTTAACCCACTTCTATCATCTCAACGTCTATCGCAATATTATATTAATGCATTTGTAAAAGTCACTGCTAATCGTCTCCTCTTTATTAAATCGAATCAAGCTAAACTTAGAACGGAACATATGCAAGGTCTCATTGATCACGTTCAAATTTCAAATATTACCATCATCATATCAATGTAGTCCAAGAGCATTGCAACAGTTATATCATGATGCAATGGCAATATCCAGAACTATCAGTCACCCATATTTATTTCTTATAATGATGTGCAATCCAAAATGGCCAGAAATCCGCAGCTTCTTAAGAACAATGCCACCGGCTACATTGGCTGTGGAGATTCCTACTTTCGTATAGATTGTTTTATCAGAAAGTCTTATTTTTATTGAATGAACTGGACACGGTGTTCGGGCAAAAAGGCGATCTTGATATGCCTTTCGTATTAAAACGTTTACAGTTTCCCGTGAGAATAGCTTTTGCAATGACAATTAACCTACATCACAAGGACAAACATTTGAAAAAGTCTTTTTATAAGAGACAAAGAAACGATATTCACTCACGGCCAGTTATACATTGCATTATCACACTGTTAGACCACACGAATCAAAATTCAATGCGATCTTGAAGAAAAGTTCATTCCAAATATTGTTTTTACTGAAGGTTTAAAATCAAAAGTGAACATAATGCATATGTAAAAATTCCCATGCATAAAAAAAAGACTTTAAATTGTATTTCCACAGGACCAAACCCGGGGGTTGGCGAGCGAAGCAAGCAGGGGGTGCAGCCCCCTAGTATAGAGAAACAAACAAAAGAAAATAAACAGTGAATTAAACTAAAAAACTTTGTGTATGTGTCTGGTATTGCTGTATTTTTGTTATTGATAGGTTTAATAATTATGTCACCTGCATCCATGTTATTTTATCTCGCTGTATTTTTGTGTACCAGTAGGAATCACAGTAAATACTTTTCAATGCTGTATGAGGCCCTTGATTTCAAAGTAATGGTCAGCAGAATACTTTTGATCAGCAATGTGGCAATCATTGTATCTGAGCAGAGTGATGTTTAAATCACTAAGATATGTGAGTCTATTGCAGACTCCTGTCTCTCTTTCACTTATCAATCCATTGATTATCAATGTCTATTTAACCATTGGGTTGTTGAATTCTGTTTGTGTATTTTTTGTAACATTCTGGTTATATTGATTTAAGTTCATACATTTCTTTGTTTGGGCAAATTTATTTTATTAAGATCAGTCTGTTATCTGCCTCTATATTTTCTGTTGCATTTGCACATTTCACAAGCTTTCTCACTATATCAGAGTCAATAGCATTAATATAAATTACAAAGAGGTACTTTTTTTTTGTTTTTTAAACCTCACCCTATGCTTCCCTTAACTGTACTTTTTGTTTTTGTACTATTAGAGGAATACTTCACCCTAAAATCTTTTGTATATGTTATAAACCCATGTTATTTGTAAGTGATAGCAAAGAAGAAATTTTAGTTTCTTGTTGTCATGCAGAATAGAGAGAAAGTTTCTGGTAGTCTCTATAGACAAATGTTCTAACAGTGGACATTAGCAAACATTATCAAAACGTCCACAAAAAAACTTGCATTACTCATGTCACATTAACCACATGTTATTATTCAGAAGTATGCTCACAACTCTCCAATTGCATGCATGGTGTTTTCACCAAAATATTGTTAAATAAACCTCTTTCCTGGAAAATGTTCTCATGAATGAAAATGGAAAGCACTCAAACACAACTGAGCATTTGAATTAAAGACCCGCCTCCCCTCTCATTCATTGGTCACAAGTCCAGCCTAGTAACAGTTTATTCTCTGGCTAACATTGTACTACACAGTATATGATATTACTATTGCAATTTGCACTGAATGTTGAGGACAATTAAAGACTAAAAAATTAATGAGAGGTGAGTGAAACTTTCTTTAGGTCCTTTATGTCCCCAACCGATGCCCCCCACAAATGAAAGTGATGATCATTGCAGTGATTATTACCTTAATCTCGGACAGTTCGTTTCAGCGTTCTTTGTGCTCCGCGGGTGGAGCAGCAAGCCCAGTTGCTGTCAGTGTTGCTGGCTGCGGGGGGTAATTGACATCTCAGAAGATAAGGCCATTTTCAGCTTCAATTAACCTTCTGGAATCGAAGGGAACTCCTGGCCCAACTTTTATTCTTGGCTGGAGACGTCCGGTCCTGGGAGATCTGTCAATCTCTGGTGGACCATACTTTGAGCTTGAACTTGAGGCCTGTTTGGACTTGGATGAAGCTTTAGCTGTCTTTTCAATTTCTTTCTGAGCCTTTTTTCTGCCACTCATGCTTATATATGCCTGCATATACTTAAATTGAAGCCCTTGTGGTTGAGTAAATACAGGATACTGCGAGATGATTAAAAAAAAAAAAAAAAACACCAAGGAAAAATAACACTGCTGCTAACAGAGTTCTGTCGCAGATGTCCATCTCCCGAAACTGACAAAACCAATGGTTAGGCGAGTGAAGCTTTATGTGGAAGATAACATGACTTGTACTTGTGCCTATCCGAGATGCTTCAACAAACAAGTTCGATTCACCCAAACAGTTTCACAGACTGATTTTAAATAATCCTGAGGTTCTCCACCTAAGAATATAATATAAATGTATACATTTTTGTGCTAAAAGTCTTTTCACTTTACTGTAGTGCATGAGAGAAATTTCTTGAAGTATATTTTTTTTAATGGATTTTTTTCTTATTTGCTTTTGGTCTTCGTAGACACCAGTTTTATCAGAAACTTTATTTACATTCTGCATAAAAACATGATATTAAAAATTTTCTTAGCCATCACAAATTACACTGGAGGTTTGTAACATATAAAAAGTATCATTTCTGGGTGGAGGATTCTACTGAAACTTCTTGTATTGCATGATTTTCCGCAAGTATTGCATTATTAGGCAAAACATAAAGCCTGGTGAGGTTGGTACCATCGTGCATGTGCGTGCTCCTGATGTCCTGTGATGGCTAGTGAGGGACTGATTAAGGGTGTGCATATGTGCAATCAAGTGACAAGAATTGAACAAAAGTCACAGGTATACATTTAATCCTGCATGTGCTGAGGTGTAAATTTAATCCGCTCAATTTAGGGTCACAGGGAGTCTAAGATTAAATGTGAAATGTGAAAATTAAGAATGGAATTGTATAATTTTTGTTTCTGGGGACATCCTTTCTATATTACATAGACTAGATGTAATCACTCTAGTTCAAGACTTTTGGAAAGTTGAAACACCTACAGTATGTATAATTTCTACACTGTCACTTGGAGGTTTGATACGTACATCAGCATTAAGTAAAGTGTTGCTACAGCTAAAAAGACCAATAACCTTCCTGTAATGAAACCACCTCCCAGGTTCTCATTATTACAAATGGCAGCCTAATGGGACTCTTTCCTGGATTGGTTTGTTTTCCATGCGTGACAGCAATAAGTCTGAATGCCTGTGTTGAAGGAGATTTTCCTCAATAAGCATTATTTTGTGTTATCTGCTTGTACACCACCAATTGTCAGTTGTCCCGAGCCTCATTGTAGTTTCAAGCTGTATAATTATTTCAATTCAGTCTTTTGTACAGCCTCATCAGTGTTTTCTGGCTCATACAGATTAGACCCAGCAGTGAAGCTAAATATTTCCTCATTATTGTACTTGAATGTACAATAATGTATTACTGGTATAAAATGAGAGCTTATTTGTGCATATCCTTAGAAAAATGACTGTGTCTTCAGAGAATATTACACCCTTTATGCCCAATTCACTATGAAAGTTTTAGTGTAACCGATGAATTCATGAAGCTAAGCTACCAGTAACCATGCTCCTGCAGGTGAGAGATTGCTGTTTAGGGAGCCAAAGTAGTGAATTTATTATATTATTGCAATAACAATATACAGTAGATAAGCACTTTTATACCAAGTGTGCAAGTCAATATTCAGGGACATTCTTTGCTTTGCAGTGGATGTATTCAGTAAGTTTAAATCTTCTACATTCACGTTTGCTGTGTTGCTCCACAGTTCTTCCGTAAAAATGCTGAGGGTGGCACCTTTTTTTTTTTTTTTTTTTTTATTTATTTTATAAACAATGCTTTGCTTAACAGCATTGGTTTTCAGGACAAGTAAATAAGCCTTTTGGTTGTGGAGGCTCCTTAGCATTGGGTTTACCCCTGGATAAAACAAACCAAAAAGTTTGAATTTTTTTCTACAAGACAGAAATGTTATTACATGTAACAGAAATGTGTACTGTAATACCAAAACATCAACATACATGCAGTAGAAAAGTTATGTCTAGCGTCCACTACTGAACTGATACAGATTTAGTACAAATTCTTCATGTGATATGTGTTGAGACAGTCATCAACGCACAGCCCAGTGCTGCAATCAGGACAGTAGTAACGTGTTTCTTTGCACACTTTCTTTAAATTTAGGGCAGAATGTTGGTGCATGACCAGCATGATCGATATGCCCCTTGTGTTATTGTAGGCTACCACAGCGCAAGGCTTAGTGATTTCCAAATTTCCCTTGACATTTACATTTGCAGTTGCTGCATTGTGAACAGTGTTTAGTGGGCTAACATCCTATTTGATCTTGCACTTGATCAGTTATTTTGCCTTTTTCTCACGCAGCTACTGTCACACACCACAGTGAAACTTCATGCTACCGAATTCACTGGGCATACAGTGGCGTGCAAAAGTATTCAATCCACTTGAAAGTCATCATGATTTTCTGCAAGGCAAAAAGATTTATCCATTCAGTAGTTTTAGTGTGACCTCATATGCTGTAACAATTAATTTCCAAAGTCAAAATAAACCATTGTCTGTAGATATTTAACCTAATATGAAAAACTCAAAAGTTAGTGTTTGGGCAAGTATTCAAGCCCCTACACATTAATACTTTGTCGAGAACCCTTTTGCTACAATAAAAGCCTTAATTCTTTTAGGGTAAATATGTACCAGTTTTGCTCATTTTCAGGAGTGATTCTTCCCCATTTTTCTTGAAAGAATGTATAGAGAATCCCCTAGGTTTGGTGTGATGACATCTCTGGACAGCAGTTTTCAAATAGTGCTATAGATTCTCTGCATGGCTAAGATCAGTGCTTTGACTTGGCCATTCCAAAACATTTACCTTTCTGTTTTTGATCCATTCCTGTGTCGATTTGCCTCTATGCTTAGGGTCATTGTCGTATCGAAAGCTGAATCTTCTCCTGAGCTGTATGTTCATAGCAAACTGGAACAAGTTCTCCTGCAGTATTGTGTGGTAGTTGCATTCCGTCCATTGTCCCTTCAACTCTGTCAAGATTCCCAGTTCTAGCACATGAAAAGCATGCCAAGAGCATGATTCTGCCAACACCATATTTCACCATAGGTATGGTGTTTCTTGAGGCATGGGCAGTTTTAGTTTTACGCCACACATACCTCTTTTAAGTCTGGCCAGAAGGTTCTATTTTGGTTTCATCTGACCATAATCCTTCCCCCAAATCTTAACTGGGTCTTTCTCGTGCTTTCTAGCAAATACAATTTGTGCTTTTATGTGAACCTTAATGCTAGTTATAATAACAATTCTTTACATTTATAGAGCGCTTTTCTCACTGCTTCTTTCTTGCTACCCTTCCATAAAGGCCTGTTTTATTGAGAGCTCCTGAAGCTGTGGACCTATGTCCTTTCACTCCAGTTACAGCCAAAGAGCATTGTAGACATCTGAATGACAATTGGATTTTAAGTAGCCTCTCTCAACAGCCGACGTCTTGCTCTGATGTTTAGTTTTGAGGGATGGCTTGATGTAGTAAGAGTCCTGGGGCCTCATGTATAAATGGTGCGTACGCACAGAAATGTTGCGTACGAACCTTTCCACGCTCAAATCGCGATGTATAAAACCTAAACTTGGCGTAAAGCCACGCACATTTCCACGGTAACTCATACCTTGGCGTACGCAATTTCTCCGCTCGGTTTTGCAGACTGGCGGCACCCAGCGTCAAAGCAGTGCTACTGTTCCTGTGTGGTTACCCTTTCTTAGATCCACATCCATGGCGGCGGCTTTATCAAATACACTGAAATTAACCGCATATCGTTCGTAAATTTAATGCATCTGATTGTAATTAACCTGTAACACTATAATGGTCCACAGAATGGTCAAACTACTGTTCCTGTGTGCTCATCCTTTCTTTCTTAGCTCCACATTCCTGACGCGGCTTTATAAATACACTGAAATTAACTGCATATTGTTTATTAGTGTAATGCATCTGATTGTAATTAACCTGTAGCAATATAATGGGCCAGGGAATAGCCATAGTATTCCAAATACCATAACTGCTTTAGCGTTAACGCTCACTGCATCTTGTTCTTCTTTTTGCTGCTCCCGTTAAGGGTTGCCACTGCGGATCATCTTTTTCCATATTACTCTCACTGCACCACTCGGAGTATTTATATCACTGTATCTGAGTGTGAATCACAGCAGCAGATGATCGGAAAGAGAATTATCGGTATACAGTTTCAAGTACACACTACCTCAACCACGGCAAAAAGCGTCAAAGCCTTTCTTGTACGGACGTCGCGTTTCAGAAACAGTTTCATCCCAAGAACTATAAACGCACTCAATCAGTCCATCAAGTGCTCCTTGTAGAACTGTTTGTACTTATAAGTACAATCACCTCACTGTAAACTTACACTACAGTTATAATATTGCACAACCTGCGCTACTTTATAAAGCGCGTATGATGACAATATCATTTTTAAGATGAAATGCAGCAAAATATGTTGCTTATAGTATACAGATAAAACTTTAACTTCATTTAAATAATCTGTATTGTTAATAATTAAACATGTGAGGACACGGTGTCGCAGCGTATAGCTAGTTCAAGGATAGCTCCTGCCTTGCGCTGTATTCTTGCTGGTGCTGACGCGACACTGGAAGGATAGACGAATAGAATAATTAAACATGTACTACGATGATATTTCAATGTTCCTTAAAAGTTTTGAAGAATCGGCATTCTAAGCTTACAAACGGCTTAACGTCTATTACAGAGCTGATTGTGTGGCGATTGGAGAAAGAAAAGTATGGACAGGAATTGGAGGTTAGTAGGCTACGTTTGAAAGAGACAGTACTTCTGTAATAAATTATTTCATCGAAGGTCGCACATGGTGCAGCAAGCCTCTTGCGTGAGATATGAACAATCACTGCGCCACCGTGTTCCCATGTTTAATAACATGCTTTCATTCCTATCATCATGAAAATGATATCGCGTATACATCTCAGTATTTTAATTATTCAGAGAGCTGTAATATCTCGAATGTAATGCATTCTGTGTCCTGTCGGAGAAAGAGAAAGAACGGAAGCACGTAGTGATTCACACACACAGAGCACATAGAAGATCAAACACAGAACAAAGCATTTAACATGCTACTTGAGAAACTAGTAAAATAAACGATTTTAAGATGAAGTTTATGATGTTCTACTTTAATGGCAAAATAAACTACGTGATTAAAGTGGAAATTCCGATATTAAAGTTGACATTTCGTGCTTTTTTCCCCACTGTGTGCCTATGTTTTTTGTTTGTACCCTAATACGCTTTCATATGACACTCAGACGGTGGGCTACGACTTGCCTTTTCACGGCGACTTTGATATGTGATTTCTTTTTTATTTCAGGCACTGTGCGACTTTGTGAATTTGATCTTTCGAGTTTTTCCGACACACTGTCACTCGATCAACTTTCTTTTGTTGATTATACCACTGTTTAAACCAACAAATAGTACGTTTTTCCTTTGCCTCCACTTGGTATTCGCTGAAATTCTTATATTTTCCCCTGTGCTTTTCCCATTGTCTTTTCACAGAAGGCTATTTATATTGATTTGCATATTCAAAGAGGCGTAATTCTGGGAGGAATTGGGGCGGGACAGAAGGCGCATGCACGTGCGTTAATTTTCACGCTGATCGGGATTTATGTAGTGGAAGAACGTGAAAGTATGCGTGCGCACAGATTCCTGCATCTGGATTTTTCTGTGCGTACGCACAATCCCGCTTTTGTGCTTATGCCATGTTATAGTGTGAGTTCTACGCATGGCGTTATACATGAGGCCCTTGGTGCAGTAATGATCCTTCCACTTTCTGATGATGCATCCAACAGTGCTTAATGGGACATTTAAACTCTTCGGTATTTTTTTTATAGCCATTTTTTTTGGGGGGTTACCATGATGTTATTTCAACCACTAGATGGCAGAAGGATACAGTCCTAGAAGTTATTTGCGCTTAACACTATGAAGCATATCATTACATGTTACCCTGAACCTAACTAGGGTTTAAAATTCTGAGTCATGTTTGTGATTATTGCCAAGGAGATTAAAAAAAAAATTTTTCAAAAAATTATGCATGTTTTGCGGGAGATGTTTCCAGGGAAGTTGATCTCCCTGTGCGGCGATGTAAGGTGGCCTTCACATTCACCTGATCTTGCTCCATGCGATTTCTTCTTGTGGGACTATCTCAACTTGAAGGTATACACACACAGACTTCAAAACTTTGAAGCCCTCAAGGACATTGTTTGCAATGAAATTGCCGCTACTCCCCTTGAAATGGCAGAACGAGTCATGTGAGCATTCAGAAATCATCAAGGAGTGTATCGAAGTTTACTTTATTTTGGAGCATTTTTATGTAATAAACGTTTGAATTGTGGTTCCTCTTTTTGGCTCACCCTGTGTGTGTGTGTGTGCGTGTATGTGTGTGTGTATATGTACAGTACTGTGCAAAAGTTTTAGGCAGGTGTGAAAAAATGCTGTAAACAAAGAATGCCTTCAGAAATATAAATGATGATTGTTTATTGTTATCAATTTACAAAATGCAAAGTGAGCGAACAAAAGAAAAATCTAAATCAAATCAATATTTGGTGTTAATACCTTTTCCCTTCAAACCAGCATCAATTCTTATAGGTACACTTGCACAAAGTCAGGGATTTTGTAGGATTATAGTCAGGTGTATGATCAACCAGTTATACCAGACAGGTGCTAATGATCATCAGTGTCACACTTAGGTTGAAACACTGTGTGTAGGAGGCTTAAAACTGGGTGAGGAACAGCCAAACTCTGCTACCAAGGTGAGGTTGTGAAAGACAGTTTCATGTCACGGCAAGATTGAGCACAGCAACAAGACACAAGGTAATTATACTGCATCAGCAAGGTCTCTCCCAGACAAAGATTTCAAAGCAGACTGGGGTTTCAAGATGTGCTGTTCAAGCTCTTTTGAAGAAGCACAAAGAAACGGGCAACGTTGAGGATCGTAGACGCAGTGGTCGGCCAAGGAAACAGTGCAGCAGGTAAAAGACACATCAAGCTTATTACCCTTCGAAATCGGAAGATGTCCAGCAGTGCCATCAGCTCAGAACTGGCAGAAACCAGTGGGACCCAGATACACCCATCTACTGTCCGGAGAAGTCTGGCCAGAAGTGGTCTTCATGGAAGAGTTGCAGCCAAAAAGCCATACCTCCAACGTGGAAACAAGGCCAAGCGACTCAAGTATGCATGGGAACTGGGGTGCAGAAAAATGGCAGCAGGTGCTCTGGACTGATGAGTCAAAATTTGAAATATCTGGCTGTAGCAGAAGGCAGTTTGTTCATCGAAGGGCTGGAGAGCGGTACAATAATGAGTGTCTGCAGGCAACAGTGAAGCATGGTGGAGGTTCCTTGAACGTTTGGGGCTGCATTTCTGCAAATGGAGTTGGAGATTTGGTCAGGACTAATGGTGTTCTCAATGCTGAGAAATACAGGCAGATACTTATCCATCATGCAATACCATCAGGGAGGCGTATGATTGGCCCCAAATTTATTCTGCAGCAGGACAACGACCCCAAACATACAGCCAAAGTCATTAAGAACTATCTTCAGCGTAAAGAAGAACAAGAAGTCCTGGAAGTGATGGTATGGCCCCCACAGAGCCCTGATCTCAACATCATCGAGTGTGTCTGGGATTACATGAAGAGACAGAAGGATGCGAGGAAGCCTACATCCACAGAAGATCTGTGGTTAGTTCTCCAAGATGTTTGTAACAACCTACTAGCCTTGTTCCTTCAAAAACTGTGTGCAAGTGTACCTAGAAGAATTGATGCTGTTTTGAAGGCAAAGGGTGGTGACACCAAATATTGATTTGATTTAGATTTCTCTTTTGTTCACTCACTGCATTTTGTTGATTGATGAAAATAAATGATTAACACTTCCATTTTTGAAAGCATTTTGTTTACAGCATTTTTTCACACCTGCCTAAAACTTTTGCACAGTACTGTATATATGTGTGTGTGTGTGTATATATATATTATATATATATATATATATATATATATATATATATATATATATATATATATATATAATATGTGTGTGTGTAAATTCCTTTATTTTTCAGATGCGAGCTTGAAAAACCATTCTGTAACATTTCTAAAATTATAAATATGTAGAAAAAAATGTTATTTTTGTAATCCTTGCAATGATTATGTAGTTTTTAATGTTATTAAAGCACCCAAAAGTGTATTAGGACATTTTTTATTATCACAGTCTCAACAGGTTTGTATTTCCTTTTTCAGTTTTGTTAATAAATGATTGTATGTGTATTTTATTTTTTTAAAATTTCCAGGAAGATTTACTTGCACTAAGAAAGGTTGTGAAATCTTTTCTTGCTGTTTGTCAGCAGTGTCTATCAAATGTGAACACTCCAGTTAAAGAACAGGTATGAAAATATTTTGTGTATTTCCTTCCCAAATGTTAATGAAACAAGCAATCCTTAAGAAGATACAACTTGACTACCACATGGCTTGATTTACAACAAGCTTTATGTATGGATTATTTTATTACATTGAATTTTACTTCTGGAAAACATCTTTCAAAAGGCAAAAAACAATTATATTCCAAGCACTGTATCAGCTTATATAAAGTTAATAAATTTGTTGTACATTTCATAATTGTGTCAATTTATGGTAATGTAAGCACTGTAATGCAAGATTTACTCTAAGTGACAGTAACTTGCTTCAAGTCTATATTCTATATTCTATTCTATATTTGTTCAACCAAGAGTAAATCGAAGACTATATGTTTTGCTAAAATGCTCTTTCTTTAAATACAAGACATTTAGGTCAGTATGAAAACTACTATTGGCAAAACTAAATACCCTGACAAAATATAATTCAACAATGCAAACCAAAAATGTTTTTAGTTCATGTAATCATTATTTTTATTCTAGGCTAGAAATTCAGATCAACTTTCCTATAGATTGGTTTATCTATAGTCCAGTGTCCTTTTGTGAGATGTCACAGCAGCTTTAAGATATGCTTCATTTTATTTAACTGTTACAGTATTTTAATTGGTATTCCTGTTTATTCCCATCCTCCAGTATTGTACTTAGATGGCTGCCTCAATGCCCCACAGATATGTGATCCGATCAAATATTGGCTAAACACCATTTTCAGTGCTGAGCCTGTATGCTCTTCCTCTCTTCTGAGAGAGTGGACTTCTTTACCCTTTTCTAAAAGAGATTAATGCATTTGTTAAGTGGATAATTGTTCCTCATTTTAAAAGAGGAACCATATTAGTAACAAGGTTGTGAACCTCTTACTTACTAAGTTAATTTCCTATTATTTAAACTCTAAGGGTAGTTTTAAGACATTTTATTTCATCTGAGAGTTTAGTTTACCATTTAGTTCTGAATACCTAATGCATTCTTGTGAGATCTATTAACAGAGGGCTGTTTGCTCTTTAATACAGTGATTTTGAAATCTTTTAATTTATCATTGTGTTTTGTGATTTTCACGCTCTCAAGCTAAAATATTGTGAATTTTACAAAGTGAAATTTACTATTCCTCTCTTCCTTCTATTAGATTTGTATCCCGCCTTGGCATATTTACAAACATGTCTTTTGCTTCAATTCCTTTACTGCTGTACTAGGTAAAGGGGGTTCAAAATGTAGATGGATAAATTGAAATTTAATGCACTTTTTCAGTACAGTCCTGCAGGAATTTGATAGGGATTTCTATTTAATGTACTATAATCATTGCAGTTTTTTTAATTTGGTGTATTTAATTTTTTTAAACCCTTTAGGCATTTATGCTGCTATGTGATCTTTTAATGATCTTCAGCCACCAATTAACAACAGGAAGCCGAGAAGGACTCCAACCACTCATCTTTAATCCAGATAGTCAACTTCAGAATGAACTTCTTAGTTTTGTTTTGGATCATGTTTTCATAGATCAGGATGAGGAAAACCAAAGCATGGGTAAGGAGACATTTTACAGTATACTTCACACATGTAAAAAGGAAAAGTGAATTTGCAGTATAATTTGCATCATTCATGTCATTGAGACATTTTGAGCGCTGTTTATAATGCTTGTAAATGAAAATCGAAACTTTTACATTTATTTGCTTACTAGGTGCTTGTATCAAAAGCAACTTACAAAAGATGTCAACATAATTAACACTAGAAGTACCAAAGCTTACGAAAAAACTCGTAAATCCGTCCCACCTTAAATCCCTTTACACCTTAAATTTACACCGGCTGTTACAGACTCCAATCAAATGTATGTTTTTATTCTAAAATAGTAAGAATGAGAGCAGCTCACTTCTCAAAACGGAGTCATCCGGGGTTGAACCCGTGAAGTTTTGATTACCAGTCAACAGTTGCAACCGTTGCGCCACCAAAGCGGTCGTATCAAAGGGGTGTCAATGTTATACCCTAACGCGGGTTCTTTTTCTGCAGTTATATTCTTGAATAGAAGCGCACTTGTTCTGTTATATTTGTACCTTTTTGTGAAAGTGTGTGTTTGATATTTGGACTTCAGGCTTCACACATTATACACTTAATGTCTACATTTTGTCAATTATTACTAAAACATGAAAAACATTTCTATTTTAATGATGTGTTTACATAGATTGTTGTAGACACAGAACACACATGAAATGCATGTGTTCCAAATAACACTATAGTATTTATAAAAGGTGTCATTTTGCTTGACTTCTCACTCTATACAACTCTAAGCAACTGACACGCAGATAAACAGACTTGAGCTGAGAAAACTGTGTGTTGGTGGGGGATGTGATAGCAGGCTGCTTGCTGCTTATCGACACATTTACAAGACAAAAGGCGGAGAGGTGCGAAGGGATTTAAGGTGGGATGGATTTACGAGTTTTTTTGTAGGCTTTGGTAATTCTAGTGTTACGGAAACATCAGTCTGGCTTAAGATCTACTGAGTTTACTGTGTTTTTGCAAATGTTGAGGTGCTCCTGGTGTGTGCGCGCGCATGTGTGTGTAGAGTTTTCTCTCACATCCCAAAAGATGTTTGTGTAAGGTTGATTGGCCACTTTAACTTGACCAGGTGTGAGTTTGCCTTGAAGAGGACAGGGCTGTGCACCCAATGCTGCTGGGATAGGTACAAGCTTAAATTGGACTAAGGGTGGTGTTTGACAAAGTTTTGTTATGTTATGCTACTGTGAACTGAACTATTCAACTCACTTTTCATTTTAATTTATTCTCCTCATAGTTCTATCTCCCTTATAAGCTTCTATTCAAGTGCATTTGTGAGTTTTTCCAAAATATTATTTACTTCCTTTATCATTTACTTGATGTAATGGAGAAAAAAAAATACACAGAATGTGCATTGAACGTTTTTGCTGTATACATCGCCATCTCCGCATTTTTTTTTTAATATATTTTCTTTACTTATTTCCTTCATTGTATTGGTCCCTTATGAGCACTTTTTATCATTATTAGAGATTAATTTAGAAGTCTTATATAAGTGCCATGTTAGTTTTACTTTTTATTCTTGACTCCAAATTCTGCTGCTTACAGATTAATTTCTGACATTATCATTGTTTTTTTTTTGTTCTGCTTACCTTCAGCATTATTTGTGCTATGCTCAACATTTTCCTTGCTAATAACTTGGAATTGCTTCATATTTGTTGTTGATATTTTGTGTAGATATTACATTAGACAATTAGTCTTTATATTTTACAACATATTACTCCTGTTCAACATAAAGGCTTTGCTTGTGTGTTATAAAGTAGTCAAAAACATAATGATATGGCTGAAAATACATGTTCCTATTGCCAGTAGATACTTCTTGTTTGAAATTTTCAGTGAACGAGTCTGTTAACTTCTCACAGACCAAAAGCTTTATATTGTATCTTTTTATTTCTCATTAATTAGTAAACATGTTCTATGTTCAAACTGTTTTATTTTTATTGATTTTACATTCTGAACTTGGTTATGTTGCACTATTACAACTCTTAAAAATCCATGTTTAAAGAGACCACACACTGTGTCCTACAGTTAGTCTCTGCCAGTCTAACACATACTGCTTGAAACAATGAGGTGTAGTTAAAAATATTGAGGTCACTTGTGATAAAATATTGCTACATCTGTAAAGAAGAAAAAAAGTACAGAATATGCAGATACTGACTTAGACTGTTGACACCTGGGGACTCACCCAGGTTGTCACGGTATCCTTTATCTCAATGATATTAACTGCACCATGCCACTGCTCATTGAACACCTCCAAAATAACCTGCCTGGCTCTTACCTGCTGTTTCACTTCACTATTTTCACCCCGTTATGGTCTAACTAACTGATCCATATAACTTGTGATTCTTATCACAATTTTATTTTTATTTACTTTGTGATGTGCCTAGGTCAGATAACACCAAAATATTTATTTTTTTAATTTCAAAAGTGGGGAAAAAAAGTATTGTTACTACCTCAAGATTCTGTTCATTTTATAGCTTTTTATTGTTTTTTATATACTTTTTGATGTGCTGGTGTCAGATGTGACCAAATTTAAAAGGGAAACAATGACTAAACATTACTTGTTTTTTCAATACATTGTTTTGTGTTGGTTTAAAATTTGTATTTACCTGCTGCTTACTGGCTGCTGAAAATGTCTGGCGCAGCTAAATTTCTTGGTTTGAAAATTCAGCTCAACTGAATTTCTTATTGAATAGCCCTGCTCTACACCTTCATCAGTAGCAGTCTTTAATTTGCCATTACGTTACATGGTGTAATCCTGATGATCAGATTATACAGGTGATTAAGGCCATTGTAATTGTTTATTTTTTATGTTACTTTTGTAAGAAATGTTTTTTTTGTTGTTCTGTATTTTTATATTAAGCAGTTTTATAAATAATACATGTTTTTAGTAATGAAAAATTTGTAATCATAAATAATTTCCTCCCTTTTAAAAAATTACTAAAATACTTGTTTTCAGTGATCAATGTTACTCTCAGCAAATATGAATAAGAAACCAGTATTTAAATTGTTTGTAACAAAGTAAATTCATACCTGTCTTTCAGAAGTAGTATAGTTTATGTATACTTGCAAAGCACAAAAGGTTCTTCAATAAATATGTAACGTAAATGTTTGATCAGTAAAAGGCTGTTTATTCATATATTCTCTCATTTATATATTTTCATTTTATGTTCAGAAGGGGATGAAGAAGATGAGGCTAATAAAATTGAAGCCTTACATAAGCGGAGAAACCTCCTAGCAGCCTTCAGCAAACTTATTATTTATGACATTGTTGATATGCATGCAGCTGCTGATATCTTCAAACACTATATGAAGGTCAGTTTCACAACACAAAAAGTGAAATTTTTTGGAGGTATAAATTATTTGTAGGTTTTAGCAACTTTGGGAATCACTGAGTAACAGCAATTACCTTATAGGTTTGGTTTAAATTTTGTTAACACAACATCAGTGTAGTAGATTAAATAAAATTCATATAACATTCTGTTCTTAAACCATCTGAATGTAACTTAGGGCTGTGAAAAAAAAGGAATTTATAGCACAAGGCAGAATTCAGACTGGATATGGTTTCCAGTCTATTTCAGAGCCCACTAAGTAAAACATTTACACTGGGCAAATTCACCAATAAACCCAACCAGCCCATCTTTTAGAGATGTGGAAGAAAAAATGGAAAACTCTGACGTACACGAAAACAATGGGAAAAGTCCAAATTGACAAAATCATGATGTAGGAATCAAACTTAACATGCTGAATCTGACTCCAAATCCATTACTGTAAGTTTTGCTGTTTTTAATAAGTTTTCCTGAACCGCAAGTCTGTCTCTCTAATGTTATTATTGCTGCAGTTATCTGCTTGTTTGTTCATCCATTTTTCTGCACTGTCATGTTAAATTAATATATAATGAAATAGGAATAGTTGATAAATAGGTAACAAAGTTCTACTTTTTTGAATGTTTACTCCTAACAGTAAGGTTATATGGCATCCTTCTTTTGTAATTTTCTAATGTAATTAATTTGTCTCTTTTTTCAAACCTTTAATTTTTTTTGTTTTTTATTTATTTGTTTTTTTTTTATTTGTCCAAGGCAGATGTTTTTCTTTTTTTTTTTTTTTTTTAGTAATTCTGGTGTTTATTTGGGTGGGGAGGAGTTGTTGGTTATATATTTTTTTTTATTATTGTTTAAACTTTTTTTAAAAGCTACATTTCCCCCTTTGGATAAATAAAGTTCTAACTATGTAGCTAGCAACTAAAGAACATTTTTTCTTGAATTGCTCATGTTGATTCTTCATTGAAAATTCAAGTATAGATTCTCTGTACCTTTTCAAGTATGTCAAATATGATGTTAGTTGTTCATTCACCTTCTTTTAAGCAATAAACTGATAAGTCCATTTCCATCTTTTAAAGTATTTTTTATTTAACTGTTTTGTTTGAATGCAGGAAATATCAAAGAGAGATCTGCATTCTGGCCGAGTTATTATAGTTCGTTCCTGTTACATGCTGGTAAAAGCCTTGAGGATTAGTAAAGTTTACTTAGACTGTGTTTGTACTGTATTTGATTTGATGATCATTTGTGTGTGCTTAATATTTGAATAGGAGTGAGCTTATAAAGTTCAGGACCATATCAGGTTCTGCCAGTTGGGGTTTCTTCAAATATCTGCGAGATAATCTGCCATTGATAGCATTTAAGATTACTGTCTTCTGGATTTGTTTTCTCTGACCAACAGCAGTCCAGTGTGTTGTCACTCCTTAATCTTGCCAACTCTAGTTAATGTTTTTTTTAAGTCTGATGTTTTCAGCTTTCAGCTGGAGTAGGTCAGTGCTTGCTTGTTAACTTCAACAGTTTCTGACTGATCATATAAAACCTGTCAGTTATCAAGGCAATACCATTTATGACCTTTGTCTGGAGAGATATAGAGTCTGTAAAATATGTTTAATTTGTAGTTGTTGTCTGCTGTTTTGAAGTTATAAAAATATGTTTATTGTGGACATGGTTTTTGTGTTGTTGCTCTTCATTTGGTGTGTATAGTTGTAAATCCTCAAGATAGCTTCTGCTGCTTTGGATAAGTATTTCTTTGAAGATAATAAGGAATCATATTTATCTAAACACTTTTTTTAATTTAATAATTAGTATAGGGGTATATACAATTTTTTTCTACCTTTCCTCCCAAAAAATGTGTGCTGTTTGTGAGGTATGTGTGCCCCATAACTGCTATTTTTTTCAGGTATTTTTTCTTCTTACAGATGGGATAAATTAGGGTTCTAGACTAACATATTTCACCCAATGTGTTCAATCTGAATGTTGTAGAATAAACCTTACTTTTTTCCTTTTCTTCAGTACTATAATGACTATGGTGATATCATTAAGGAAACACTAAGCAAAACCAGGCAAACTGATAAAATACAGTGTGCAAAAACTCTTATTCTCAGCTTACAACAGGTAAGAAAACTATATTCGCTATTTTTGTTTGTTTGCTTTTTGTTTTCTTTAGTTTGCACAGAAAATGGTTTAACTATGTATGGAAAATACCTGATAAGTTTAACAAAATTCATCTTAATGAAGCTAATACATTAAAAAATTATTTTTCTTCTGTCTAGCTTTTTAATGAGCTAATTCAGGAGCAAGGTCCCAATTTGGACAGGACCTCATCTCATGTCAGTGGAATTAAAGAGTTGGCTCGCAGATTTGCTCTTACCTTTGGTTTGGATCAAATCAAAACCAGAGAAGCTGTTGCAACATTGCACAAGTAAGCATTAGATATGTAAAATCTACCTGCAGACTTACATTTTCATGTTAAGTAAAAGATAACTTAAAACGTGGTGTTAATGCAGTATTGTTAGAGCTTATCAAAAAAAGGTTTATTTGTGGTGATTCAACTTTCAGTGATGTAAATTTACATATATACTGAATTAGTGTGTAATATCAGTGAAGTCAGTCTTAATTTTTTATACCATCATGATGTATACATGGTTTCACTGTTTTGGAGTCATATTCTGCACAGCAGACAAAATAAAAATGTATTCCTTATATTTAGATCGTGTTTGGAGATTGGTGTGTAAACATGCAACACTGCCTATATGCAGTAAATTCAAAACATGTTATCTTTTTCAAATAGTACTCTGAGGTTAATGTCTGCCTCTGTTTTCCTAAAGTGGTAGATGTGTTGTCTTTACTACAATATTATATATAAAGCATGTTACTTTACAAACTGGTGTGTGGCACATTCACAATTCACAACATCCCCGCTTGCACTCATTGTAAGCAATTAAAAAAAACAAAGCTAAACATCAATATTAAAATTCATTTAACTAGGCCAGCTAGCTAAGCAGTTATATTTTTTAAATCAACTAATTGCAAGTAGGTCATTTGCATGAATTAAGCAATTTAGATTTTTACATAGCAGGATTGACCAATGATCATTTAAACTGAAAATGACCAACTGTTAAATAACATTTACCATCCAAAACAATGGAAATCATAAAAATAACATGAATTAAAGAAGAAAAATAGTTTTAGCTCCTACTATAATTATTGTACTAATTTTAAGAAAAAAGTACATCTGTTTCCACAAAGTCTAACAGAGAATAAAAAAGAAAAAGTTAAAAAATGGTAGTATTTGATACCCGGTAGAGCTCTGGTAACTAATGAAAGAACTATAGCAATATTTTAACTTGAACTAAATGCTGTACACTCTCGTTTTACCTCTGTATAGAGTATGAGCAGTATCTTTAAGAGAATTGCTTGTTTGTTCTCATATATCAAATTGTAATTTTACTTTGCTATTATAGCACCTTTACCATGCTAAAAGGATTTGAAAAAAATCTAATTTATCAACAGGAATAAAATCACATAAAGAAAACAAACAACAATGAATACAAACATTAAACATCAAATAAGAGGTAAATATAAGCAGTGCATAGCTTTTAATTAAAATTCAGAACAAACTAGAATAAAAGTATGAAATACTACAAGAAAACCTTGACCAAATAACATATTTGTGACAACCCCCGTAAAGTCTTATTCGATATGGCTCTGGAAGAGCCCAGATTCTCATAGCTTCCTTTATTATGGATGACTATGATTTATTTTATTTAAATTGGTGTTGGAAAGCCAATTTTAATCCCATCTTTCAATCTTCCAAATTCTACCCAACCCGCAAAATGCACTCTCGGCCTCACCTATTAATGTATAAATCAACAAGATACAATTGTGAGTCCATATTAATCTAAATATTTGCTGTCCAAAAAGCAGTGGTAAGTTAACAAAGTCTGTAAAGGTTATTTGAAAGTTACGAATAAGATGATTAAAACCCTAGATAAGTGTACACAATTACACATTATGTACAGGAGCACCATAATTGAACATGAGTCTTCCTGTAACAGCTATAAAGTACCACTTTTCACTCATCTACCTGCCAATCCAGGTTTACTTCAGCTCCACAAAGTACACTTGGAGTAAGTATTCAAGTGGCAAGTAACCCATTAAATAAATCCTGCACATCGATTTACAAAATAGATAAATACAGAATATTCCTAAAATTATACCACCAAATTGTAAAAAGAAAATGTTCATAAATTAGGCATCAGGCAGCAGCAAGCAATTGAACAACTTTCATTCATGACATGCTTAAGGAACATTTTGCTTGTGACAATAGCCTCCCTGGAAAAGTCTATTCAGGGGTCCTGGAGAGGAGGGTCCGTCGGATAGTCGAGCCTCGGATTCAGGAGGAACAGTGTGGTTTTCGTCCTGGTCGCGGAACAGTGGACCAGCTCTATACCCTTAGCAGGGTCCTGGAGGGTGCATGGGAGTTTGCCCAACCAGTCTACATGTGTTTTGTGGACTTGGAAAAAGCATTCGACCGTGTCCCTCGGGGAATCCTGTGGGGGGTACTCTGAGAGTATGGGGTACCGGCCCCCCTGATAAGGGCTGTTCGGTCCCTGTACGATCGGTGCCAGAGCTTGGTCCGCATTGCCGGCAGTAAGTCGAACCCGTTTCCAGTGAGAGTTGGACTCCGCCAGGGCTGCCCTTTGTCACCGATTCTGTTCATAACTTTTATGGACAGAATTTCTAGGCGCAGCCAGGGCGTTGAGGGGGTCTGGTTTGGTGGGCTCAGGATTGGGTCACTGCTTTTTGCAGATGTTGTTGTCCTGTTTGCTTCATCAGGCCGTGATCTTCAGCTCTCTCTGGATCGGTTCGCAGCCGAGTGTGAAGCAGCTGGGATGAGAATCAGCACCTCCAAATCCGAGACCATGGTCCTCAGCCGGAAAAGGGTGGAGTGCCCTCTCAGGGTTGGTAGCGAGATCCTGCCTCAAGTGGAGGAGTTCAAGTATCTCGGGATCTTGTTCACGAGTGAGGAAAGAATGGAGCGTGAGATCGACAGGCGGATCGGTGCGGCATCCGCAGTAATGCGGGCGCTGCATCGGTCCGTCGTGGTGAAAAAGGAGCTGAGCCGCAAGGCGAAGCTCTCAATTTACCAGTCGATCTATGTTCCTACCCTCACCTATGGTCATGAACTATGGGTAGTGACCGAAAGAACAAGATCGCGAATACAAGCGGCTGAAATGAGTTTCCTCCGCAGGGTGTCTGGACTTTCCCTTAAAGATAGGGTGAGAAGCTCAGTCATCCGGGAGGGGCTCAGAGTAGAGCCGCTGCTCCTCCGCATCGAGAGGAGTCAGATGAGGTGGCTCGGGCATCTGATCAGGATGCCTCCTGGACGCCTCCCTGGTGAGGTGTTCTGGGCACATCCAACCGGGAGGAGGCCCCAGGGAAGACCCAGGACACGTTGGAGGGACTATGTCTCTCGACTGGCCTGGGAACGCCTTGGGATTCTCCCGGAAGAGCTAGAAGAAGTGGCCGGGGAGAGGGAAGTCTGTGCATCTCTGCTCAAGCTGCTGCCCCCGCGACCTGACCTCGGATAAGCGGGAGACAATGGATGGATGGATGGACAATAGAATGAAGTCAAACAGAGAAAAACAAACCCTTATGAACAGCTTCATGCAACTCCTGTACTTTTATCTCATAACTTAAATACATTATTAGCAAGACAGGAAGGTGCTCTGGAGTGAAACACTATAGAACTGTGTTCAGCACTCTTGACTGTCCCAGCCTATTCTCACAGATATCTCTTGTACTCTTGGCTGTTTTTTATATTATATTATATTATATTATATTATATTATATTATATTATATTATATTATATTATATTATATTATATTATATTATATTATATTATATTATATTATATTATATATAAAATTACCTTGGTCCAGTGCCTTGATATAAAAAGTATGTTACTCTATTAACAGAGAATTTTTCCTTTAATGAAATCAGATAGAACTTAAACATGTGAACTATTGAAGATAATTGACAACAACTTTTGTTTACAAAAGTGTAACTTTGGCTACTCTTTATAGCAGGTCAGACTCCACATGAGAAAGACTGCAGTTTTATTAAACAGAAGTGAACATTTTTGTGCTGTCGTTCTCAATTCTTATTAAGTGGTTTGCTTCAGAAGGCAAACATGGCAAAAGTTCAGATTTTAATAATTTATTTTAGCACTGTTGATGACCTTATCCCGCAGATGTGGTTCCACCTTTTTCAGCTCTGACAGGTTTATGACAGAAAGTTGAAATCCTGACTCTCAAATGGGGACAGTCTGCTGTTGTCTCACTTGTTCCCTTCACTTTCTGGATTTAAGAGAGATACATATTTCTGCAGTTCCTGAAAACATAAGCTGTAATGTTGCTGCTGAGCAGTGTTTTATCAATCTGTAAGACCATGGAGTAGTAAGTTACGAGCCGAGAGGAAACTGTCAACTTGAAAATCATATCTTTGAATAGCTTTAGAAAATCAGCCACATTTTTTATTTATTTAATATAAAGTAATCTCAATGCATGCAATTATTGGCCTATCCACTGTTGTCATTCTGCTGCTGAATGGAGTTTCAGAGTTCCTTTGTCTTGTGTCGACAAATTGTTTCAGAAAAATATTCAAACTGTAGTGAAAGCCTGAGTGCTTGAAATACTTCATTTTTTTGTGTCAGACTTAGCCTGCTCATGTGTTTTCAAGCTCAGGGTAAGTGCAGGATGTGGACATTATAATTATTTGTATTATACCCACAAAGCTCTGCTAAACTGTTATTTCTACAATCTGTTACCTATACATCCCTCTCCACCAACTATTCCAAATGTGTTCATTATTAGGAACACCAAATTGCAAATGTTTCCCCCAGTTTTGGAAGCACCATATTCAAAGAGAATCACAAGACTGAAATCATCATAAGTACAGTGAATTTTGGTGGTTGATAAGAAGAGAGGTTTATCAGTAGATAATATACCCAAATACTGGTAATGATTGTATTTTCCATACACTGCTACAACGGGTATGAGTTTTGTCATTATTGTCTCTTGATGGATCAGTGCTTTTTATTCCAAATGCCCAGACAGTATTATTCAAAGAAGCAAGATATGTTAAATTTGCTGCATTCTACGGAAATGTTAGTTTAGTGTTAAGTAAGCTTCACAAAACCAGCTACAACATATGTATTGACCAGGACACCCGATTTTGTGCCCATTGAACATTCAAATACTACCACATTAGATAGTTCAGCTCTTTTCTCTGTGAATCTAAAACAAGTGAAAATCAATCTAAACATCTGAGTTCTATGTCTTTTATAGTGAGTTACTCATTGGTTTTGACTGCACTTTAATATCTTCTCAATATGCTGTACATATCTGGCACTTGGAATATAAAAGGAAAAATTACAGCATTGCTAATATTACTAACATGTAAAGAAGGCACATTTTTTAAATGTAGTAGGTTTTGTTAATATTCAAAACATTTTTGCCAATATTTTATAGAACATGGTGGATCCACAGATCATGCCAGAGATTTTTCTTCATCTTCTGATGAAAATATACTTCATGTAGGTGAACTGTGCATCTCATAATTGAAACAAAGGGGGAAAAAATAAATGATCATTAAACCATATCATAAGCAAGTATTAATTATTGAAATATTGTTTGTAAGTTAAAAACAATGTGATATGTTAGCCCTTTGCTTTTTGGTTCATTTAAGTATTCTGGTCCTGGGTATAACGTTAAACTGCATCTGGACCTGCAAGCAGTCCTCCAAGGTAGGGAAATCATAGGGTTTGGTGGCAGGATTAGCACTCCAACCCCAGTAAAAACACTTCACTCATCTCTGAGATGACAGACAGTACTCCTTTTTGCTCTCTAAGGGAGTAGCTTTGCTGCAGCCACCCATAGGAAAATTGTTCTCATTATGAAGAGGGTAGGGGAAAGCCCTCCTTGAGAAGAGTCACAGTGCACAGCTTGACCACAACTCCAGGCTGTACCGAGAACTGAAAAAGACAGCTGCGAGGGTTCTGAGGGCAGATAAGAAGGCGTTGGTTAGAGGAATCTGTGAGCAAGTGACATACCATCTATGGTCTAGTGACCAATGTCCTACTTACAGAGGAATCGAAGCATTATGCACATATGAATCTCTTCCTCAGAGAGTCACAGGGCAGCTGATGGAACGGTCCTTACGGATGACACTGCAGTTGTGTCCCGCTGGGCTGACTACTTTGAGGAGCTGTTTAAAGCTGATCCTCCAGCTAGGACATTGGATATTTCTGGGTCCACAGTTCTTGAGGCTGATCCTCCAATTATCTCTGAACCTCTAAATCTCACTGTGGGTAGGGAAGGTTGCAGGTATCTGTGGTATCCAGGGTGTACTTATTCAGGCTGGTGGTAAGGCTGTCGTCCTGGCAATGCTAGCAATTTTTGCTTCCTTTTGGGGGATGGGCGCCATCACAGCTGACTGAAAACAGGACTTGTTGTCCCTATCTGGAAAGAGAACGGTGATTGCCTGGATTGCGGCAACTACAGGGGGATAACACTACTCTCGGTGCTGGGTCAGGTCCTTGCTAGGGCTATCCTTAGTAGGATCTGTGATAACTTACCCACCTACCAGCAACTGGAGCAGTCTGGTTTTATACCTAAGAAGTCTACCATTGACCGCATCCTGGCATTTAGGGTTCTCATGGAGTGTAAACATGAATATCAGCGATTTCTTTGCAGCCTTTGTCAATTTTCATAAAGTGTTCGACTCTGTTGATAGAGCTGCCCTATGGGACATCCCGAGACTTTGTGGGATCCCTTCAGAGTTGCTAGATATCATGGCTGACCTGTACACTGGTACTGTGAGTGCTGTGCAGAGTGTAGACAGAATCTCTGCATTTTTCCCAGTTGATTCCAGGGTTCGTCAGGGGTGCGTTCTTGTTTCTACTCTGTTCAATGCTTGCATGCACTTGGTGATGGGCAGTGTCATGGTGTCCAGTGGCTGTGAGGCATCTGTTGATGAATAGAAATTCATTGATCTTGACTTTGCTGGCAATGCTGTGGGTTCTTAAGGGACTGAGTTAGGACTCTGAGTGTCTGGACTTGCGAGTGTCCTGGATAAAAACCAAGATCCAGGCCTTTAATGACCTCTTGGGCATAGCCATCAGCAGTGTGTCTGTCTGCAGAAAGAGTGTCAACCTTGTCGTGACATTTACTTACCAGGCAGCGACATTCATGTCCCTGATGACTCTTCCTATAAAGTCAGTGGACGGATTGGGACAGCACGGGGAGGTCATGAGGTCGCTGGAAAGGGGTGTGTGGCGCTCCCGATATCTTTGCAAAGGGATGAAGGTCCAAGCCTTCAGAGTCCTGGTGCTTCCTGTTTTGCTATATGGTTGTGAGACATGAACGCTATCCAGTGACCTGAGACGAAGACTGGACTCCTTCAGTACTGTGTCCCTTCAGAGAATCCTTGGGTACTGCTGGTTTAACTTTGCGTCTAATGAGCAGTTGCTCATGGAGTGAGGCACCTTACCTGCATTGTGAGGGATCATCAGTTACAGCACTGTGGCTGTGTGGCACGATTCTGTGAGGGAGATCCGGCTCGTTGGAGCCGTATTGTTGAGGACCCGAGTGGTTGGACCAGGCCAAAGGGATGCCCACTTAGCACCGGGCTGTGACAGATATACGGTCATTTCCAGAGGTTAGAACTGGACCGTGTGTCTGCCTGGTGGATTGCCAACCCAGATCTTGAGCTGTTTCGTCATGTGGTGGTTGTGGCAGCGCTCTGTACCAGTGCATGCTTCCCGACCTGACCTGACCTAAGTATTATCGGAAAATTACAGTATACTTGAGCTGTTTGATAGAGAGATGTATTTAAATTCCTCCAGATATACTACATACACATGCAGCTTAACATATTCTGTTTGTATGAACTATCAAATTCTTAATGTCTTTAATTTTTTCAAGGGACGGTATCGAATTTGCATTTAAATATCAGAATCCAAAAGGACCAGAATATCCTCCTCTAAACCTTGCATTCCTGGAAGTTCTTAGTGAGTTTTCCTCTAAACTACTTCGCCAAGACAAAAAGACAGTGTAAGTAAATATTATAGACAATTGAGTTTTTATCTTTTTGCAAATTGTTTCACATATTTACATGTGTCGTCTTGGTAAAGTGACTTGTTTTTTTCTTACTATGTTATATTTTTTTAGCTTGTTGAATGCTTAAATAAAATTATATATAAATGTGTATATGAATATGTGTGTATATATGTATGTGTATATGTACAGTGTATGTATAAACAGTGCATCCGGAAAGTATTCACAGCACATCACTTTTTCCACATTTTGTTATGTTACAGCCTTATTCCAAAATGGATTAAATTCCTTTTTTTCCTCAGAATTCTACACACAACACCCCATAATGACAATGTGAAAAAAGTTTACTTGAGGTTTTTGCAAATTTATTAAAAATAAAAAAATTGAGAAAGCACATGTACATGAAGTCATTGCAAAACCTCCAACTTCCGTCAGGCTTACTAACCAAGACTATTGGGCTGGATCAGAGACTATAATTTTCCTTTGCCTCGGGAAGACGATAAGGACGCTCTTGGACTATAACCCCGGGTTTGGTCACAATGTCATGGGCAATCAGAGAGTTCCTTTCCGGGTTTTTTGTCCACCACCTCCGGAATGGATAAGATAACTGCTTTGAGCTTTTGCCTCTGTCGGGGGTTTAAGTTAGAGCCAAAGTTAAGTGTTTTGGTCTGAGCAAAGAATGAGCGGGGCTATCCAGAGGAGGGATCGGGGTCCCTATCCTTCCACGGTTTCAGCAGATTCATGTGATATATCCGCTTGCTCAGTCGACGATTGGGCTGTTTCACCAAATAGTCGACAAGCCCTTTCCTCTCCTTAACTTCGTATATTCCCTGCCAATGGGCAAGTAGTTTAGAATGGGAGGTGGGAACCAATCCCATGACCCGATCCTCCGGTTGGAACTCCTCAAGTGTCGTGTCACGGTCATGTGCTATTTGCACCTCCTCCATGTGACTTTTTAGTATGTGTCGAATTTTCTCATATATCTATCGCGTAACTGTGCGATATATTCTAAAATATTAGTCGAGGGAAGAGCCTCTCCTTCCCAACCTTCTTTCAAAATGTCCAATATACCCCGGGGTTGTCGTCCATATAACAGTTCAAAGGATGAGAACCCCCGTTGAGGCTTGGAGGACTTCCCTTTAGGCAAAGAGTACGAGGGGGAGGAGTTGATCCCAATTCCTTCCGTCCCCACTGACCACCTTGCGAAGCATCTGTTTGAGGGTCTGATTAAACCTCTCCAGTAGACTATCGGTTTGAGGATGAAACACCGCGGTCCTTAAGTGCTTTATTTTGAGTAACTTGGCCGTTTCCCTGAACGTCTCCGAGGTAAACGGCGTCCCCTGGTCCGTAAGGACTTCTTTAGGAATGCCGCATTGTGCAAAGACCCCTACTAGTTCCTGTGCGATGGCTTTAGAAGTAGCTGAGCGCAACGGAACAGCTTCTGGATACCAGGTCTTATAATCCACGAGGACTAATATATACTTATGTCCTCGGGCTGAGTATTCCAGGGTCCCACTATATCGACCCCTATTCTTTCGAACAGGGCATCAATCAAGGGAAGGGGAGCAAGAGGAGCACGGTCCCTCCTAGGAATTTACTGCAGCTGACACTCAGGACAAGAGATACGGAAGCGGCAAACCTCCTCATTAATTCCCGGCCAATAAAATCGGAGCTTGATATGCTCTAATGTTTTGTCAGTGCCCAGGTGGCCTCCTAGGAGGTGGGCATGCGCTAACTCACAAACCTACCGCTGGAAGGTTCGTGAAATCAGCAACAGTTTCCGCACCTCCCCCTCATGTTCACTGACCCGATATAATAAATCATTTTCAATAACAAAGTGGGGCCCCTGTGGCATGGACTGATGGGTACCTTGGCCGTTGACTAGTATAACTGCATTCTTTGCAAATTTAAGGGAATCATCATTCCATTGTTCCCTTTTAAACGAGGCCGGCGTTTGTCTAAACTGAAAACTTAATTCTGATAGAGGGTCCGGTCTGACCTCAAGGGGTGGGGTCATCAGATGCGGACTGATGACGCAATGGTCTGCGACTGCCCGGGAACCTCCCCACCCTCTTTTTGGCCTCCCATATCTCTCTCTGATGGCTGAGTACACAGTGTGGAGACAAACTGCGATGGATGATTCCCGTCTGTTACTAGGCCCAAATTAGGTTTAGGAGTGGTCAGTACTTCACCACTTTTACCATCAGACCAGTCTCGCCATAGAATCACAGCGAAAAGTGTATTTGGGAGGACCACTGCGGTGATTCTTTTTACTGATCCTCCCTGACTGATGAAACATTGGGCGGATTTATAGAATCGGACATCTCCGTGTACACAGGTTATACTGGTCTTTAGTTTTATCCACTGTCGCAGCAGTACATACCGGCAATCAACAATGGAAATGTTGCTGCCGGAATCAAAGAGAGCTTCCACCTTAAATCCATTAACAACTACCACTCCCGTATGAGCCATTGACAAGGGGTTTGAAAACACACACAATCCACTCTCCACTTATATTCCGCCTTGCTCCCAAATGAGGGCCTCACCCGTGGAATTGGGGACTTCGGTGCAAACTCTGGTTTATGCCAAGGGGGCAGATTAGGAGGGACGTAATCTCCATAGCGTCCGCTAAAGGACCATTCTGCTCTCCCAAATTGCGAGGCCGTCCTAGATGTTTTGATGAGCTCATTCATATTAGAAAAGTCTACCCAGACCAGCTGGGTGAAATGATCAGGAAGGTGGTTTATTAACAAGAAACAGGCAACCTTCTTTACGATCTGGAAGGTGGTGCACTTGGTGGGTTTTAACCTACCCGCCACTGTTTCCCAAAGAGCATCAGCCTGCTCTAGGGTAAATCGCTCAGGATCTAGTTTCCACGCCTGCAATAACCTCACCTGCTGGTCTGAGGAATCCCAACTTTGCTCTGGGGCCTTGGTCCCCATGGGGAGGACAGCTCTCTCCTTCGAGAGAGCGTAATAAGTCCCTGTTGCTTCCCCCATAGAGACCAGCCCACTTCTGTGTGTCCCATCGACCCTCTCCCTATTTATTTTATGTGGCCCGGAACTAGACAAAGGGAGCGGAGTCTGTACCGGTTCTTTCCGAAATCTTGGCCCCGGTAATCTCCCACCTGGTCACGATTCAGGTCCGGTCCCATTTTCTTCTGAGATTTTACCATCCTGCTGACTACGCCACTGTCACAAAAATGACCAAAAGACATTGAGAAGGTTTGGGGCAGGCATCCGTATAATTTTTCCCAGCTGCAAAATTGATGAAAGGGAACAGACATGTTCACACGAGTGAGTCCAAAACAGAACTGATTCACTAGAAACAAGATGGCGGCTTTAAAGGCCAGTATGGGAAGTGATGTCATCAGGACCAGAACTGGAAGTGACGTCATTGGCTGCCCCAGAGCCAGGCTGGATTTCCCTAGAATGGTCTGCAAGGAATCGAGAGAATTACATCTATTCAGGCCCTTTAGTTGTCCCCTAAACACGTGTGTGCGTATATATATGTGTGTGTGTATGTATATATATATATATATATATATATATATATATATATATATATAATATAATAATATAATAATATAATAATATAATAATGTGTGTGTATATAGAAAGACCATGTGCATAATGTAGTTATAATTAAATCATTGTAGTCACTCATACCTGGAGAAGTTCATGACAGAACAAATGATGGAGCGACGAGAAGATGTGTGGCTACCCCTCATCTCTTACCGAAACTCCTTGCTTACTGGTGGAGATGAAGACAGATTATCTGTTACCAGTGGAAGTGGCAGCAACAAAACATCTTCAGTACGAAGTAAAAAAGGGAGACCTCCACTTCATAAAAAACGAATAGAAGGTAAGGTAATGCTGAACTTCATTTAGGCAAAATTGGCAGGTCCAGTTTCATTCTAGCTCCCCAGTACACTTTGTGAGATATAGTTTGGTTTTCATTGCTACTGTAAATCGATATTATGTTTACTGTTATTGCAAGTAAATGCTGTTTAAAAGTGTGTAAATTCTATTTTCCATTGCTGTAGAGTGTTGGGGTAAAATGTCTGAGTGTTTGATTAAGGAAACAGAAACTCAAGGATCCTTGAATAAGAAAGGAAAAGTTTTCCTTCATCCAATATTGATACATCTGTTATCAACTATTATAGGACCTCAACTTTTCCTGTAATTATTCCCAGGCATTTGGTTTAAGAAAGATTTTTCCCATTCTTTTTACAAACTTGCCTCAGTTGCTCCAAATTTGGAGATTGTGTTGCATGGAGAGCCTGTTCAGTGTTTTGTGCATAGTAGACTCATGAACAGAGATTTTACCCTGCTCCAGTGATTGCATCAAGCTTTAAACTGTTACTGAAGAATTTTTTTTTTTTTTTTTAATCTTTTGAGTATTCTTACATTTTGCCTGTCAAGTCACCTTGGCCCACTTTTAGGGGTTAGCAGCCACAGTATTAAAGTGTCTCTCTTTATACACAGTTTAAGTGTGGACTAATTAATATTTAAACTCTTTGATATTACTTTGTAACCCTTTTCTTCTTTATGCAAACCTACAATTCTTGAACATAGATCTTCTGAGATCTATTTTTTCAAGGTTTGCTTCACATCAGCAAATATTAATTGTGAATAGCAAACTCAAAATATTTGTCTTTTTTATAGGTTAAAGTAGGTCTAAACAACACCTCCAGTTTTGTTTAATTGATTTAACTTCAGGTTTGCCAACATCTAACTCTACAGTAGCTAGCTTTTGTTGAAGCCATTAGCCTAGGGGTTCACATTTTTTTCAACCTACACTGTGAATGTTTGAGTGATGTATTCATTGCTTATAAGAAGAATAAATTCTATACAGATACCATGATTTCCAAACAGTTCACATAATTCACTGTACTTAAGAAACATTGAAAGACTTGTGCAAAAGTAATCCGTAAATAATCTCCAACCACACATACACATTATATTTTGGTGGTGGGGTGTTACAAGTAAAGAAATATGACCTTTAAAGATGCTTCAATTCTTGACTAAAAGGAAAATAATGAAATTTTTTTTAAATAAAAGTGTATAAAATGAACTCATCCAGAACGAATTAATTCTATCCCAAACCAAATAATAGTTTGGCAGTTACTGTGCCTTAACAGGGGTAAATAGAATTAGGAGGGTAAAAAATATAAGAAAGATATTGAGAGGAAATAATGAGAGTAGTGATGTTCAAGAGAAAAACCTATCATGAAGAGTAGATACAGCCTGTTTCACATGGAAAAGAGTATATTTAAAATGGGTAAACTGATCATTTTTAGTTCCCAAATGAAATTCTAGTAACATTAAAAATTGAGTCCCAGTACATGGCGTAGAAATAAGGAAAGATCACAAGGCTGTTGATTAATCGGAGAAAGAGATTTATAAGAGGACTTATATAGCACTGAGAAAAAGAACGCACGTAGACTGTCTTAATGGAGAAAAGGAGCTTATAAGGAAGAATAGCAAGTAGATAGCTAAAGGTGATAGCTTTCAGTTTTGAATAGAATTGAATGCAGTAGGTGACGAAAGAGGAAAATGGAATTTTAAAGTGAAACTGGTGTCTTTTCAGTGATTCCAGGCTGGACTCATTCCAAAGCTGATATGTTCCTAGGAAGTTACAGTCCATACTTGGAAGAGAAACCTGGAGCAGGAAGAAATTTTAACCAGAAAAATTGTTTAGTCTGATGTGGACTCACTAGAGAAATATGTAGTCTGTGCAGGATTTGAATATTTGGCATGGGGAAAAAGAGTAGTCTGTGGTACACAGGTTTCTAAGTTGAAAATGTTTAAACAGGTAGAGGTCCTTATAGATGTTTTAATAAGAGTTAAATGTGGGAAGGATCTAAAGGGTGATGGGGTGCGCTCTCTCTCTCTCTCTCTCTCTCTCTCTCTCTCTCTCTCTCTCTCTCTCTCTCTCTCTCTCTCTCTCTCTCTCTCTCTATATATATATATATATATATATATATATATATATATATATGTTGCTGCATTGTGAATTTACCTTCACAGTTCATAGTCCTTGAAAATTAAGTAATTTACAGTTTACATCACATAGCAAATGGCTTTGGTACAGAGTGGGCATATAGATGGATGTATGCACTGTCCGTGCCCACATATATCTGCTTATAGATCAGGAAAGTGCCCTAATTTATTTTCTCCTGCAAGAATAATCTTGCCCTGTAAGCTTCTCCTAAGTAGAATAAGTATTCCCCTTATTTTTGTCCTTTGAAGCTGTTGAAAAAGTAGCAAAATTATACCATTTTCTTTAGCAACAGTTTGTGTTACCTGCATTTAAATGCATTTGTTGGTTTAGGCTGCCATCATTATTTTACACTGGACAAGCTGAAAACAACTTAATGTTAAATTTGGAGAGAGTAAGAAAAAACAAATCCAGAGAAGACAAACACAAGAGGACAACTACATAGTTAAATAGTATAAATTTTGTTAACATGCTTTTGCATGTATGCAAAAAAATCTGTGATAATTCATGAAGAGCAGCACTGCTCTTCCACCTTGACAGAATTTGAGAACTTTGTGGGGAAGAATTAGTGGAAGTTGTCAAATCAGGAAATGTAAAGCAAACAGAGATATGATGCAGCCAAATAGACTTCAATCTGCCATAGCTGCCAGACATGTTTATACAGTTTACTCGAGTCTTGTATGTTTAATTAAAGTAGATGTTTCATTAAACTTTTGCAAAAGTAATTTTGTCAATCATTTTAATATACAGTAATTATTGTTTGAGTAGTTAACATACATAAATTGACCTTATGAGAGTAAGAGTGGTTGTTTGAGTAAAATCCTGTTCACTGAACTGGCAGCTCTTCCAAGATCGATTTATGTGTTGTACTCAATGCTGTCAGGTAATGGCTTCTCTAATCCTGGAAATGGTTTAAACAGATCTCCAAGTAAATTCATTAAATACATTTTATAGGTTTATTGGGTCACTAGCTGTTCTCCCTGTCTAAGAAGGGTTGAAATCTAAGTAATCAATGTAGAATGCAGTGTTAATGTTTGCAGTACATCATCTATTGAAATGTATTTTGTAAAGTATGTAGTAATAAAATGCATTGCCTCTGTAATTGCAATGGATGGCACATCAAAAACTGTTATTGTAGTAAAATGCATTAGCCACAAACGTTTGTGATGTGCAAATCTGTTGGAATTACAGATACAATGAGTTTATTATTTTGCCATTTGGTATGGAATTCATAAAAGCAATATTAATTTTACTGATGTGCTGTATATTGGAATGACAAATGCAATGTATTTTATTACTACAAATATTTGTGAAGCACCATCTGTTAGGGTGGTAGAGACATAGCAACGGACACACAGACACATGCTTCATTGCTCATTTTCAGGTGTACAGAGAACAGTGAAATTTTTGCTTATATATGCTGTTCTGTAATGCTAAATTACTCTTGCTTATTAACATTGTACTGTATTTTCTTGCTTTGCATAGAAGAAAGTGTTGAAGGATCGTGGCTCATGAGAAATGATAGTATACAGACGCCAGGTGCTTTACAAACACCACAGCTTACATCCACGGTACTACGAGAAAACCCAAGACAAGCGGCTGAGCACATGCCCCCAGATCAAGGCTCTGAACCCAGCTCTGAAGCAGATTATGTACACAAGTAAGTTGATTATACATTTTCAAAACATGTTTCAACAACTTCTTTGTCTTTTTGAATTTATGTTCATTTTAATTCTTCATCTGATACTTTTACAGAAGTTGTATTGGGAGATATTTATACCTTGGGGCAGCTGGCATGAGTAAAATTACTGGCAGGATAAATAACCAAATGTCAATAGAAAGCCAGTAATAATTTTTGTATATAATTTTGCTGTAATTTTACTGTAAATTGTAATAAGGCTTAGGTGATTGTTCATCATTAAGGTAAAATGTGAAGGTTACACAGATTATAGTTTTTTTTTTGTTTGTTTTTTTTTTTTTTAATAAAGTCAACAGATGCAAATGTCCTGGTTAGGACAGCAAAAGCTGGATGAAGTAAGTCGGAAAGACAGAACAAATATGAATTACCTTAAAGCCAGAGCTGGTGTAAGGCAGACTGTGTAAGTATTAAAAGACTTTTAAGTTAAATAGGAGTTGTAATTTTAGGGCAATCTTTAAAGATTTCCTAAATCTATTTTGTAAAGTGAGTTATGATACAATAATCTTTGTCCATGCATTCATTTCCTAATCTGTTACTCTAGTTTGGAATTTTGGGCATTTAATGCTAATTCCCGCAATATTGTCATTGCCTTCTAATACACTTTCTTGCTTGTTTTTGTTCAATTGTCTTTTTTTATTTCTTGCAGTCGAGGACTAATGGAAGATGATGCAGAACCAATCTTTGAAGATGTAATGATGTCTTCACGTGGACAGTTGGAAGACATGAATGAAGAATTTGAGGATACCATGGTCATTGATCTTGTGAGTGTTTTTATTTTCCTTTTAAACATATTTTTAGTATTTGTATTGTTCCTTCTGTTAGCCACTTGGATTACGAAAGTCTTACAAATTTTAGGCATTTTCAGAATAATCTTTAAGATTGGTATCCAAAATACCAATCTTAAAGATTATTGCACTGGTATTTCTATAGGCATAAAAAATTCCAAAATAATTTGCTGGTTTCTTTTCAGCCGCCCTCCAGGAACAGACGTGAACGAGCAGAATTAAGACCTGATTTCTTTGATTCTGCAGCTATTATAGAAGATGATTCGGTAAGGAAATACTCAGTAAATCATTGTTTGTAATGAAGTTTGTTTACAATCTTTGGTTGAACTTTCAGCATTGATATATGCAGTTTTTGAATACAATGAGTTCGTAAAACCTCAGAGTAGATAATTATATTTGAGAACTAGGGGACTCCGTCCCCTGCTCGCTTCGCTCGCCCACCCCCGGGTTTGGTTAACCGGATATACAATTTAAAGAGATTATTATTTTCATTTCATTCATTTTTTATTTCCTGATATTTGCCAGTAATAAAGCTGTATTGAATGAGTTATTCCCCCATTCCCCTGCCAGAACCCCTCCCCCTAGGGTACGCTACACGCCAGCCACTTCGCGTCTCTGCCGTTTGCATTATGAAGAGGAGGGCTGAATGCACGCTAAGGAGCTGCGGTCGCTCCTCCGAAACCCCCTCTTAAATGGTGATACAATGGGAAACAAATAAAATTTTTTTTTTTTTTTTTTTTTTTTTTTATATAAACCTTCTCTTTGCTGGACCAGCTGCTGGCTTGCTGCTGCTGCCTTGCTGCATGATCTGCATGCTGCGCAGCGCTTTGAACATTTAAAAGCCTGTGCAGCAGCTGTCCTTTTGTCTCACTGCCTTGTCTCGTGAGACGATAAAGTGCCTATGAGAAAATCACATCTTGTCTCCTTCCAAGCCTTTCAAGATTTTTTTTTTTTTTATAATAGAAAGATGTAGGCAAACTGCCACGTTTATAGTTTAGCTGTGTCCATCACATGATGTTCTTGCTACAGTATATAATAATTTTTTTATTTTTGAAGTATGTTTTAGTCACCTACTTACTCTTGTCTTTGTTTCCTTTTCAGGGTTTTGGGATGCCTATGTTCTGAAAATTGGATAAAGAACATTTCCAGACAAAAACTGAAATGCTTTTGGAGCAAGGGGCCTTTATACTGTGATTGCTTGTTACATAACATTTAAAATTAATCCAGATTTATTTTGACTCAAAAAAGAAGAGAAGAAGAGGAAAATATAACTGTTAAGAATCTTATGTAAAAAATAAGTAAATAAATAAATAAAAAATAAATCATAATGGACTGTTCCCCTGGTAGCACATTTGGTGATGGTACTCACCCAAGACAGCACTAAGTGTTGTAATGTGCAATCCATTCAACAACTGGTGCAATTTGGAATGTGGAAGACTGACAGAAGACAAAGCCACAGTGGGGTAAAATTCTAAACATTTGTGGGCAAAAAATAACATGCTCTATATGTAAAGAGGAAAAGAAACCTCCCGTGACGTCTCAGCATAGTATTTTTTTTTTTTTTTTTTTTTAACTGATGTTTTAAATTTCATGCCTATAGTGTTAAATAGCAACAGCTCAAGTACTAGACTAGAAGCAAGATGTGTTTTTGAGTCACACTGGATTTGGTTAACATTGTGGTACACTTTACTCTGGAGATAAAATGATTCTTCTTGTTTTCCATCTTTTTACATATGTAAATGTTTGATAACTGTTTCTGGCAATAATGTCAGATTGTTGTATCAATATGTGGTCATATGACCTGCTAAAGAGTCCTTTAATTTGTATTTTACAACATTTTTATACACGGTGAGAGATTGTGTGTGTATGTGTATGTGTGTATGGATTTCACTATATATATACACACACACACACACACACTAAATTTGTGTTAGTTGTGTCTCTCCCTTTCCAGTGTTACTGCTTTTATTTAGCTGTACACACTGGGTTTACAACTATGCCAGTATTCAATGACGTGATTGAAGTGTTGAGGCAATAGATGATCAAGTCATGGAATAACTTTTAATTAAAAAAATCGTGCTGAATAAAGGGATTGGTTTTATTGCCTCTTGGTCATCCCCACTCTCAGAATATTTTAAATTTTCTTAGCGGGAGTGTGACACAAATACTTACTTAATTGTGGAGTTGACCAAACCACTTTAAATGTCCATCCCATCAAAAATCACTTTGTACCTTTTGTGCAGAATGTCAAGGCTGAAAACCAGCAGGCAGGCTAGCTATCCACAAAAGTTGGATTATTTTAAAACAATGTTAAAATATCTTTAAAAATTCATTTTGCAGGAAAAAATAAATAAAATAAAAAAACAAGCATTTTTACATGTACAGGCAAAACTAGCTCTTAAAATATTTTCCAAAACAAATCACACATACCATGATACCCAGGTTTTTAAAAGAAAAATTAAAAAAGATATTTTGAATTTTAGTAGTTTTAGTATAAAGTTTTGAATCAAGTAATTTTTGTCAGTTGTTTGTACAGTTCCTTTTGGACCGGTCTGTTGCCAAATAACTGTGGATGACATGATAAGCCAACCCTGAGAGAACCAAAGTGATTCAGTCTGCTGTTAGTAACAAGATGTACAGAAACATGGAAGATTTTTCACCTTTAAACAGAAAGTAAAAAGAAAGTAAGTCAAATTTGTATGAAGTGGTTGGTTTACCGTGCAACCCACTCTAGTTCTGTGGGCATAGATGCTGCATGGTTTGAGTCCTGAATCACAACAAACCTTGTGCTTCACAGTCATCTGTATGAAAATGGAATTCTAATTTAGGCAGTATTGTAGAATATTGTATAACAAAACTTTCATAACTAGGTACCTCCATGGTGGGATTCAGATTAAGTTCAAGTTCAATAGGTTTTATATTTCAAGTGTCTCCTTGATTTGTTTTGCTAGTAATCCTGTAAATTGTACATTTTCAATATTAAAGTTTTCTTTTTGTACAATTTAAAGATAATGCTTCACCTTTTCATTTAATAAACTGTTAAAAATGTATTTTAATGCCACATTATACTGCTTATAAGGTCCTTGAAATTATTTTATTTCTTGTTTCAGAATGTAAAGAAGTTGCATGCCCCCCTCTGAGGCAGGTAGTCCAAGTTTCCAAACTTATAGGCAACTTCATCTACGATTGTATACCATTCAGAAACAGGACAGGGCAGTACAAGTTTCCCATTCTTCCAAGTAAAGCTTACATTTTACAGATGAGCAAAATACTTAACTGTGCATGAAGCAGCCTACATAGCACCTGAGTTACACTGAAACCTTAAATTAATATCTACCATTCTACTTGAAGCTCAGCATTGACGTTGACTAAATATTCAAATAGCTTATCCATAGAATATGGTGCAGTCTTCATGTAATGTTTAATTTGTCCTGGCTCCATATAAATTTCTCACCCTGGGTTTTAATCAGTTTTCTTAATCTTTTAATCAGGTAATTATTTTTTTCCTGTGCAAGTCCCTTCCTGTGTCTAAATTTAATTTTTAAGTTCAGAAATACCTAAGGCATTTTACTATCAGAACTTTATTTTAAGGAATATTAAACCAAGGGCTCCCACAGTCCTTGAGTGTGTGTGTGTGTGTGTGTGTGTGTTCAAGTGATTATGTTGAAAAGTTCTTGTCACGAAAAGGGACAAAAGCTTACAAGTTATACCCAGAAGGTAGAAAGGTAATTACATATTTTTTAAAGTGAAATGCATACTGTGAGTGTTGATGAAGGGAAATGTTAAATGAAGAAACAAAAATATATTATTGATTAAGATTTGCTGTAATTTTGAGGCAAAAGTTGCTATTTCATTTAGACATTGACAGAACTGTAAACTGACAATTACAGTGATCACTCATGAGAAAGAATGATCAAGTTGGAAAATGTACATACGGAATAACAACAGGTAGGTTTGGGGGTGAGTAGCTGACTGTTATGACGGTTGGAGTATTTTTATTTATTTCATCAGGGGGAGAAATATGTTTTTGTGTATTAAATATTTTTATAACAAGTCATATCCAAAAATAACAGTGATTACAGAATGTAAATACATGTTTTTAATAGCATTTTACAACATTGTGGTTAAAAACAGCTCTCGTGGTAGCTGAAATACCTTTCATAGAGACCAGATTCCAGCTGCAAAGTGATGTAAAATGGTGTCATTTATTGTGCTATTGTTAGTTGAAGTCCACCTTTATATACACAGCACCTGATGTGATGATGGGTTCCTGGCAACCTGTGACTTTGCAGGAGTTTCAGTGAGTTGTACTGAAGATCTGATTCACCAGGTATAGTGGTTATCAGGTGTATAAAATTTGAAAACATCCAAAATATACAATACCTTTCTCAAGGTAAATTTGAAATAGTAGTTTAATCAGTAATTAAGATCGCACAGAATGTTTCTCTGATTCAGGAGATGAGTTAAAAAAAAATCACCAATGCTTTTTAAATGGAATCTTTTGAAAATTTCAGAAATTAGACATAGACATATCTCAATGAAAATTAAACCTTCCAGACAAATTTAATTGAAATCAGTCTTCTCAGAACTGAATTGTTTCATGTGGATGTATGCTCAGATTGCCCACAGCTGGCACACTCATCTTTGAAACTGAGATGATGATAGCCATAGACTGAGATGGACTAGGGCAATTGAGTGCACTATCTCACAGCAAGGGTGTTGCAAGTGAAAGAAGTGCTTTTTATTTTCATTCACTCCAGCTAAAAATACAATGCAAAAATCTCAATAAATAATCCAAAAAAATTTGTAGTTAGGAGTTTAGTAAAAAGTCAAGCAAAGTGACACCTTTTATTGGCTAACTAAAAAGATTACAATATGCAAGCTTTTGAGGCAACTCAGGCACCTTCTTCAGGCAAGATGTAATCAAGATGTAGTTAGGAGTTTAAAATCCAATAAATATCTTTTAGAAAGAATCCATCAAAAAAATTAAGCAGGATCAGGCCTCGTCTCCATTGTAGTGCCGCTCCCTCTTTCTCGCTCGTCTTGCTTTGCTCATCCATTTCCCGGGGATAACCTACGGAGCAAAGAATCCAGAGATGAGGTCCCTCACTGTCTCAGTGTCTCAACCTTTTCCTTTCGGCATGTACCGAGATGTGCCAAGCATGACTCAGTCTTCCTGACGCTTACACAGGCATCTGCAGGATCCTTAGGAACATCTGAATGCTCCTGCTTCTAGCAGGAGTGATCCGGTCCGGCCCTGGAGAGACTCTTGCACCACTCTGTCCCTGACCACGTAGCCACCTTTCTTCAGCCTTCCATCAGACTCCATCAAGGTTTTTTGTTTTAGCCTTTTTCTTGCTCAGAGACCCCTTTTAATCCCCAGTATTGGGGCGGAGTGGTGGCTCTGAGGCTAGGGATCTGCGTCGGTAATCAGAATGTTGCTGGGTCAAATGTCGTAAACACCAGAAGTGACTCAATTCTGTTGGGCCTTTGAGCAAGACCTTTAACCTGCAATTGCTTTGTCCAGGGTATGATGTTAACCTGCATCCAGCAACTGTAAGCAGGTCCTCCAACATACAAGGAAACTTGGGGGTTGGTGGCAGGATTGACACTCTACCCACTGTAAAAAAAAAAAAAAAAAAAAAAAAAAAAAAAATCTCTCTCTGTTTCAATGTGGTGCTAAGGTGTCACCCTCTGCACTCAGGTCCTAAATCTAGGTGGTTCAGCATGTGGTGGGTGCAGCAATGCGCTATCAGCGCATGCTTCCAACTGCAGGTATAGCAAACAAATTGGATAGCCTAGATGGAGAATAGCTGCGTCAATTGCTTGCAAACACATTAAATAAAATTAGCCAATTTCTTCATCAAGAATCCCTGTGGCCACATGACTTTTCTGTCACACATCTACACTCAGAGTCTGCACTGCCTCAGTGACTTATTTGGTAAACTTGCATTGCCATGGACCTCTATCTTTCTTCAACACAGTGGGCAGACGGGATGGCAACAGCAGGTGATCTGAAAATGCTGGCTTAAAGGAATACTCCACTCAAAATATGTCACTTGCCACATGTACTTTGTAGTGGTGGATGACCAGATCTTTTAATCTCTTGTTTCCTTGCAGAATGGTGAGAAAAAAAGTCATAGTATAAAACAAAAGAGACCAATGCTGTACAACAGCAAATTATGTGAAAAACAGGAGTGAAATTAAGTGTTTATCAATATGACCTCCTGTCCTGTTTTTGGATACTTCTATCAGGTCACCTACTAACCTCTGCTTGCTTAAACCACAAAGATTCAGTCTTCCCTCGTAGCTGATGCAATAGATAATCATTTTTGATGAATGGCTTCTAGTGCTGTTATATTCAGTCCTGGGTGAACTCTTCCCTCCACAGCCTGCATCTTCCATGGCGGTAGGTTTTATTCCAACTAATTTCACAATTACTACAACAATAGTTTTTTAATTGAGCTGTTTGATGAGCTGATCATTTTATTCTTGTTTTATGAGATTATGAAATATTTGTGTTTTTGACTAATTTGTCCCTTTCTGTAAAGTTTGATTCATTGGTTGCATCCATGTTCTGACAACACTGAATGCTAAAGAGGAGCAATTACTTGAGTGCCATATTCTTTTGTCTGCTTACTTGTAAGAAATGATTCTTAATGAGCACATAAGTGAAAATGGCATTGAAGTAACTACTCCCTTTAGCATCCATGCTGTTAGTACCTGTGTCTGCACCGGGCATTTGGATACAATGAAGGGAGAAACATCTATAGAAAATGGCATATTAAAAAGAAATGACAAAAGAGACAAACATTTAAAACTGGCAAAGAATACACACTTTAACAAATTCTCTGAACTAAGTGCAATCATACCAAAGTTCATTTGTTACATACAAATTATACATCTACGATTTTATGTGACTTATGCTTTAAATCTGGCTTATTTTAAAACCTGCGTATATATGTTTGGCATCATTCTTTTCAGAGTTTATCGAACTTTAATGTGATGTTGTTAAATTTTCAGACTCTTATTCCATTTTAAATTATAAACCAAAATATCAAGAACTCATGTCCCATGAGACAAGACTTTGTGCCAACAGATTTAACCACGCCCGGGGCCGAAAGAGCAGAGGACAAAGACAGCTGCTGTACAGGCTTTTTTGTACAGCAGCTGATCGAGCAAAAAGGAGGTAAAAAAAAAAAAAAGAAAGGGGTACGTTCAGCCCCCCTCTTCATAACATGAGTGGCAGAGAGACTAAGTGGCTGGTGCGTAGCGCAGGCCAGGGGGTTAGGCAAGCAAAGTGAGCAGGGGGTAAGACCCTAGTACAATTTAAAGTTTATTGCTTGGTTGCTTAACTCCAAGACTGTGCTTTTAAGAAGAATATAAACAGACAACAATAATACAGGACTTTATAAATATCAAATCGTCAACAGAGTTAGACATATGTGATAATAACTGTAATCTACATCAGTAATGTAAGAGAGTTAAGAACAGGGCATCATGTATTTCTACACATTTCCTTATTCAAGGTGTGAATGTAACTCTGAACTGTATTTCATTTACCTGACCACAGCACGGCCAGGGGGGCATTGCTGGGATGGTTGGTATCTCTGATTATTTTCTTTGCCCTGGTGTAGATGTCCTCGAAGTTAGGGGGTGCACACCCAGTGACGTGTTCAGCTGACCGTACCACTCTCTGCAGAGCTTTGCGGTCCTGCTGTGTGATGTTCTAAAACCAGGCAGTTGAAACTTCCTGCCAGAATACTTTCATTGATGGAAATGATGAGATGACGTTCTTTCAATAACTGGGAGGGCAGCCTGAAATCCCTGTGGTGTCTAAGGTGCTAGAGATGTTGTGCCTTCTTCACCAAGGTGTCGGCATGTTTGGACCAGGTTAGGTCCTCTGTGTTGTGTACACTGAGGTATCTGAAACGACCATTCACCCTCTCCACCTATGTGCTGTTAATAGTGAGGAGATGGTATTGACTTAGCTGTTTCTTTCCCAAAGTCCACACTCGACCTCCTTGTCTTGCTGACACTCAGGAGTAGAATGTTGTCCTGACACCAGTGTGACACGCACACTCCACTTCATCCAGGTAAGCCTGCTTGTTGTAAGAGATCAGGCCTACCCCAGCGGTGTCATCATGAAACGTAACAGTCAGTGTATTTACGTGCAACACATAATCAATCGGATTAAGGTTAATAGCCCAGTTAAAACAGAAACCTGGTTTCTTACTAATCCATATTTACGTGTAAGTAATCGTCTGGAGTTAAACATCCTCATTAGCCACCAATAATCTGAGAACAAGCGTGACGCCCGTGATAATTTTGTTGTGTTTTATAAATATATTTTGTCAAATTGACGCTTTATTTAGAGGTTTCCATTACCGGATTACACGCAGCAAACTCTTTTCTGATTGGCTCTGCGATTGAGTTCTGCAAAGGTGGGCTGTACCTGTCTGTGTGCTTATTGCCTTACATTAAGTGCTGCTGGAATAATAATGATGTTGGTACTTACCTTATTAAAGTGAAAATATTACATTAGGTTACTTGTTACTTTAAAAGATTACTTAATAGACATTACATTTTAACATGTTATCCAACTGTTCTCTGGATTGCGTTGCTGAATCTAGCACTGAACGTTCATCTTATTAACATATATTTAGCGATTTCTGAAATTCCGAGACAGCATTCTTCAGTCAGGAGAAAGACTAATGCAATCGGCCAAAAATTTGCTTCTGGAAATGTACTTTTTGGATGCTTCTACCCATGGCTGCTAAGAGTGTGCAAAGCAAACATATGCATGGGCTGACAGAGTGCAACAGACATGTGCAAACTACAAAATCCTTAACTAGAATCATGGTTATGAGTTTACATGGCCATATAGCCAGGTTACTCTCAGAGAAATCTACCTCTGTTAATTAGGTTTCTCAATGGCCAATCATCTGATTTCTGTAAATGGAGTAAGGGTTTATGTGGCATTTTAGAACTCTGTTTTCTATGAATATTCAGCTTAGTGAAGTGCATGTAAAGGAGCCTAATAATGTTAGAGTCCTGTGTAGCCATGCAGTTGTGTGTAGAGGGAGTACAGCAGAGGACTCGTAACGCAGCCCAGTGGAGCACCTGTGTTGAGAGTGAGGGATGAAGAAGTGAGGCAACCCACTTACGTCACTGGGGTCTGCCTGTCAGGAAGTTAGGAACCCAGCTGCACAATGAAATGCTCAGATGCAGGTTCCTGATCTTGGTGATGAGCTAGGAGGGGATTGTTGTTAAATGTAGAACTATAGTCTATAAGTAGCATTTGCACATAACATCTCTCTTGTTCTTCAGATGGGAAAGTACTATATGAAGGATCAACGTGATTGTATCTTTTTTTGGATCTTCTGGACTAATATGCAGACCGTAATAGATCCAGCTCTTTTGGCAGAGAAGAGCATACATAATTCAGGACAAGCCTCTTGAAACACTTCAATGCTATAGACGTTAGTGCGATTGGATGAAAGTCACTCAGACAGGTTGGATGTGATTTCTTAGGTATAATGACAATGGTGGATCATTTAAAGCATGTTAGAAAGATTAAATATTACTGTGGACACTGGTGCAAACTGGTTAGCACTAATCTTGAAAACACATCCTGGAATGCTGTTTGGACCTGCTGCCTTCTTGGTTTTCACGTTCCTGGAGTCTCTTATTGTGTCATGTTCTGATAAAGTGAGCACTATTCTCCCAGAGTAGATGTGTTGGATCGCCAGCAGATAGAGGTTGGCACCCACCATTGTAGAATTAGTTATTTTATAGTTCTCCTTCTATTAAAGTATTACAAATCCACCTTGTCCATACTTCTAGACCAGGAGTCCTGAGTTGTACAATTTGTTTAGTGTGTCATGAGTGGTTACCCAAGGTTTCTGTTTTGGGTATGTCTTGATGATGACTTTTGTTGTGGTTTTGTTTGAGAAGTCCAATATAAGAAGATACAGCTTCTGTAAACACATTGATGTTGGCATCAGAGCTCCACCTGAACATTTCCCAGGCAGCACCATTCAGCATATCCTGGAAGTCGGCCTCTGGTCTGTCCAATGTGCTACCTCATGTGTGACTACAGCTTCCTCCTTTAACTTCTGTTTTTATCTGGACTACTGTAAAGAAAGATGGGGAAATGGTTGGAGCTGAATAAGAGTCTGTGCTTTGTAGCGGTCTTTATATGGAGTATACCAATGGTGCAGCATCCTGTCCCTTCTGGGAGAAGTTTGGCATTACTGTTTTAAAACTAACCTTGTTCAATTTGTCTGCATTAACAAGGGGAGCATCCAGCCTGTCACTCTGGTGACGACCAGAACACACAGTTCCTCTAGGCCGTGTTGGTGTCCACCTGAGGTAGAATATTCATGGCTGTGACGGGAAGATAAATGTTCTGCTGTTTGATCATCAGGAACTTAAGATCGGGCGAGCAATAGCATGATAAGACTTTTACGTTCCTGCTGCCCCAGCAGTTGTTGACCATGAGACACATACTGTACCTCCATCTTTCAATTTTTCACACTCCTCTGTTCAACCCCTATATGAAGAGATTCAGCAACCTGAATAGCTTGATCCGGTACTGTCCGACTCAGCCATGTCTCGCTGGAACTTCATTCGTGTGCTTTGATGTAACTGAGCTTATTCCCCAGCGACTGGACATTGGGTAGTAGGATGCTGAGTAGCTGTGGTTAGTATGTTTGGGACTTCAGCCTGTTTTGCTTTGTTAAAATGTGAAATTGGATGGAATAAAAACCTGTAGCCATGGAAGTCCTGCCTTTAAAAACCACTGACTTACACCATCCAGCTGTGGCCCCTTGAGGGTGCTATACCAGTCCTGATGTGTTCATAGCAGCTTTCTTAATTACTGCTGGGTGTGTTTTATAATGGCAAGTAAATGGAGCATCTGCAATTTCAATAACCAGAATAAAAGACATGGGCCATTAGGTTCTTACAATTATAAAGCATCGTTCAGGTCCATATTCTGCAACTTTGTTTATAATGGCATGAGAGAGTGGTACCATGTTGGTTAGTTGTGCAAATAAGACAAAGTGTACTCTGCATGTAACAACACTACTAGTACTAGACTGTCATGATGAGGAGAGTGCAGAGTCCACTTGGTCCACAGGCCTTCCTCATAAGTCAGTTACCCAGGCTGTGTCATTAGTTATAAAGCTCTAAATTTCATTTGCCACATCTCTGCCCAAATTTGCTTTCATACAACTCTGATGATCAGCTGAAGATTAGGCAAAAGTACAGTAGACGGATTCCCAAACTGAAATTTAGTTAGTTAGGTCTGTAAATATTTGGACAGAGTCAACTTTTTTCTAATTTTGGTTCTGTTCATTACCACAATGAATTTTAAATGAAACAACTCGGATGCAGTTGAAGTGCAGACTTTCAGCTTTAATTCAGTGGGGTGAACAAAACAATTGCATAAAAATGTGAGGCAACTAAAGCATTTTTTTAACACAATCCCTTCATTTTAGGGGCTCAAAAGTAATTGGAAAAATTAAATAACTGGAAATAAAATGTTCATTTCTAATACTTGTTTGAAAACCCTTTGCTGGCAATGACAGCCTGAAATCTTGAACTCATGGACATCACCAGATGCTGGGTTTCCTCCTTTTTAATGCTCTGCCATGCCTTTACTGCAGCGGCTTTCAGTTGCTGTTTGTTTGTGGGCCTTTCTGTCTGAAGTTTAGTCTTCAACAAGTGAAATGCATGCTCAATTGGGTTAAGATCAGGTGACTGACTTGGTCATTCAAGAGTTTTCCACCTCTTTGCTTTAATAAACTCCTGGGTTGCTTTGGCTGTATGTTTTGGGTCATTGTCCATCTGTATCATGAAACGCCGCCCAATCAATTTGACTGCATTTAGCTGGATTTGAGCAGACAGTATGTCTCTGAACACCTCAGAATTCATTCGGCTGCTTCTGTCCTGTGTCACATCATCAATAAACACTAGTGTCCCAGTGCCACTGGTAGCCATGCACGCCCAAGTCATCACACTGCCTCCACCGTGTTTTACAGATGTGGTATGCTTTGGATAATGAGGTGTTCCACGCCTTCTCCATATTTTTTTTCTTGCCATCATTCTGCTAGAGGTTGATCTTGGTTTCATCTGTCCAAAGAATGTTTTTCCAGAACTGTGCTGGCTTTTTTAGATGTTCTTTAGCAAAGTCCAATCTAATCTTTCTATTCTTGAGGCTTATGAGTGGCTTGCACCTTGCAGTGCACCCTCTATTTACTTTCATGCAGTCTTCTCTTTATGGTAGACTTGGTTATCGATACACCTACCCCCTGGAGAGTGTTGTTCACTTGGTTGGCTGTTGTGAAGGGGTTTCTCTTCACCATGGAAAGGATTCTGCGATCATCCACCACTGTGGTCTTCCGTGGCCGTCCAGGTCTTTTTGCGTTGCTGAGTTCACCAGTGCTTGCTTTCTTTCTCAGGATGTACCAAACCGTAGATTTTGTCACTTGTAATATTGTATTTTTTGGATGGGTTTTTTCTGTTTTCGCAGCTTAAGGATGGCTTCTTTGACCTGCGTGGAGAGCTCCTTTGACCGCATGTTGTCTGTTCACAGCAAAATCTTCCACATGCAAGCACCACACCTCAAATCAACTCCAGGCCTTTTGTCTGATTAATTGATAATGACATAACGACGGACTTGCCCACACCTGCCCATGAAATAGCCTTCGAGTCAATTATCCAATTACTTTTGAGCCCCTGAAATGAAGGGATTGTGTTAAAAAAATGCTTTAGTTGCCTCACATTTTTATTCAATCGTTTTGTTCAGCCCACTGAATTAAAGCTGAAAGTCTGCACTTCAACTACATCTGAGTTGTTTCATTTAAAATTCATTGTGGTAATGTACAGAACCAAAATTAGAAAAAAGTTGTCCAAATATTTTTGGACCTAACTGTACATTTTTGTCCAAACAACATTTTCTAATGAAAAAGACTCCACCTTTTAGCCAATTCTGTAATTCTAAAAAACAAAATTGAAGCAAAAGTTAGAAATAAAAGGCAATAAAGCATAATTTATATCAAAAAATATATCCATATTGAAGTATAGCAACTTCCTCTTGAAACCCCACTTCAGACACCATAAACTAAAGGAAATGTTAAGCTACGTTACTTAATTATCAAATAAGAGGTCTTTATTACAGTACATCAATGGGTTCAAATCTTCTCTTTTGTAAAATTTAACCTGATGCTGTCAGATTTCTTACAAAGTAAAAACCTACAATGTTCCCTTCCTAAAAAAAAAAAAAAATGAAGGAATCAAATGCTACGAGTTTTTTTTTTTTTATATAAAATGTTTATTCAGGGAAACTTCTATTACATTATCAGCTATGACAGTATATTTACAGTGAGATATTCCTCTTCCTCCTATGATCACAGAGGGATGTTCGCATGCTTTTTCCATGGATTAGTTTGACATTTGTTCACAAGCACTTCCAGGTCTCTGCAGATGCGCATTCGGGTGCTGGATGGCTGAATTATATCATCAACAAAACCTGAAGAATTTGAAAGTAGACAACATTACAATGCATTTCTGAAAAAGCAGTTTATATTACTCAGTTGCATGTTGCATTCCTGTAACCTTTAACCATAATGTTGGGGTAAAGTAACACTGGCGTCATTTACTGAAAAAACTTGTGGCACTTGCATAGTTTAAAAAACAGCAGCATTGGGTTGTACATTTTTAATTTCAAATCTCAACTGAGACGTCAACCTTGTATTTTGGCAACTTTGCTTTTGCAGCCGCACAGGCCACTTTCCCGCATAGACATGCTTTAAACAGCTCTAGCAAGTTCCACTGAAAACTGCATGGCCATTTATTATTGAATAAGCAAATACTGCCAATGCACAAATTGGGCATGAGACGTAATTTTGTTGAATGGAATTTCATGATACAAAAATACTGCCGATACAAAATGTGGCCTTATATCGTGTATCATATAGCATTACCTCATGTCTGAAATAAAACCATGAAGACAATTGAAACTCTCTTATTGAAAGAAGAGGATTTAAAAAAAAAAAAATCTCACTGAATAACTATAACGAAGGTATAACATCGCAAATAAAGTACACTTTGGCAGAACCATTAGTAACTGTGTATAGAATGGTGTGCACCGACATCATTATAGATGACAGTGGGCTGTGACTGCAGGTTATGCACGTCACAGACACACTTAATTCAGTGAGTCACGTCCACAGACGAGGACGGTAAATCACAATCTAGTTTCATAAACTCACAACTGCATCCACAGGCTTGACTTCAAATTTAAATATTAGAACAGGCGAAGCACCAATGTTATTATACTGCCACAGCTCTCCTGAGATATTCAAATGCTACTGAGCGCGGAGGCTGTAGGTAGTGTAGCTCTCATGAACTGTGGATGTGAGAACAAGTACTCAACACTCCACCACGGAGGAGATAAAGTGCCACAGGAATGAACAATAGCAGATGATCGAAGTTGGCATTTTTCTGGAGTCTTCACACGTGAGGAAGTAGATAACCTCCCAGCGGTAACAGGGACTCTTACGGAGGTACAGAGTGATTTAGAAATTGTAGAGGGATACATATTTCTCAGATTAAATAGGCTAAAATCAAACAAATCACCAGGACCAGGTAATATCTACACTCTAATTCTCAAGGAGATTAGTGAGTACATATATAAACCTTTGACACATATTTTTAGGCTGTCATTGTGCACTGGGGAAATTCCAAAAGGACTGGAAAATGGCAAATATTAACCAGTTACTTAAAATGTGTAGTCGGGCAGATGCAATCAACTATAGGAAAGTAATCTTAAAATATAATCACAGGTAAATTAATGGAAGGCATTATTAAGGAAAAGATTGAGGAACACAGGGCAAGAACAGGAGTTTTACTGAACAGTCTGTATTGGTTCAGAAGCGGTGGTGGGAGTTCAGGGTGTTGTGTGTAGATGGGTACAGAATTGGTAAAAAGACACGATGCAGAGGGTTACAGGGTGAGAAACCCTGTCAGAATTGGCTGATGTTAGGAGTGTAGTTCCACATGGGAAAGTGATAGGGATGCTGCTGTTTTTAATATACATAAATAATTTGGATGGGAACAGAAGGAACAAGCTGGTTAAGTTTGCAGAAGTCATCAAGCTTAGATAGACTGGCAGATAATCTGAAATCCACTGAATCATTACAGAGGGACTCGGGCAGCATACAGGCTTCGGCAGATGTATGGCCGATAAAATTTAATGTATATAAATGTAAAGTATTACATGTAGGAAGTAAAAATGCTAGGTTTAAACATTGGGAGGTCTAAAAATCAAAAGTACACCTTATGAGAAGAATTGAGTCGTCGTAGTGGACTCCACATTATCAACTGCCAGACAGTGTTCAGACGCCATTAAGAAGGCTAACAGAATGTTAGGTTATATAGCAGATGTGTGGAGTTCAAGTCCAAGGAGGTTCTGCTCAGGCTTTATAACACACTGGTGAGGCCTCATCTGGAGTACTATGTGCAGCTTTGGTCTCCAGGCTACAAAAAGGACATAGCAGCGCTGGAAAAGGTCCAGAGCACAGTGACTAGGCTGATTCCAGGGTTACATGAGTTGAATTATGAGGAAAGATTAAAAGAGCTGAGCCGTTCAAGCAAAAGGAGATTAACAGGTGACATGACTGAAGTGTTTAAAATTATGAAGGAAATTAGTACAGTGGATTGCAACTTCTACTTTAAAATGAGTTCATCAAGAACACAGGGACACAGTTGTTAACTTGTTAAGGTAATTTTCGAGCAAACATTAGCAAGTTTTTCTTCACAGAGAGAACCGCAGACACACAGAACAAGCTACCAAGTAGTGTGGCAGACGGTAAGACTTTCAAAACACGACTTGATGGTATTTTAGAAGAATTAAGAGGATAGGAACAGTGCGCTTTGTTGGACTGAATTGCCTGTTCTCGTCTGAATTTTTCTAATGTTGTAACATCTTGAGAATATTGTCTAACTCACAATATGAATTGTACCATGGAAAAAGTGTATTGTCTCATATCTACATGACATACTCCACCCCACCCCACTGGATTTGGTGCAGTCCAGTCTTGTATTTGCAATATTTTTACAACACTGCCTTCATTTTTGTTGAATCTTTTATGACAAGCTCAAAAGCACAACATCCATTTTCCTCACCTTTTGGGACACAAAGAACTTACGTTTAACCCAGCAACTTTGTTCACATCCCTGGATGGTCTGCCATAAGGCATGAAACCCAAGCTCTAGGTGCCCTGAAGTAGTCACTAAAAATCCATACCTCTCACGGCCGCAGGGAAAGGATTTGCAAATGTCTCAACATATTCTGCTTCAGCCTCTGCTTGGTTTTCTTTACCTCTGAAAATGATTTGTACAGCACCCTGGGAATAATAAAAAAATATTTGGAACACATGAATTTTATTAACATAAGCACTGATATAATCAAAGAAGAAAAAAAAAAAAACGGTTTTGCTTAACCACAGCTAAAGATCTATCTGCAAGCTATAACACCCCCTCAGAAGGCAAAGAAAAATCACTTTACATTTTTATACTTTCACTCTAATTTGCCTAAGCACAAATTTTCAACCAACTCCAGTCATAATTGTGCTAATAAAGGGGCAACAGCAGCTGGAAAAACATCAATTTTACCCTTTGTCAAATTAACTCTTATAAACATAAAAATGATTTTTTTCACACAGTCTGATTTAATTGTATTGACTGGTTTATGAATCAAAGGCCAAACTATCCCATTTAATAGAACAATCCTTATCATAAGCTGACTAAGACATACTGCAGAACAAAAACAGGCAGCAATCCACATGTCCTCCGTTAAGTACTTTACCTTTGCACCCATGACAGCTACTTCTGCGGATGGCCAGGCGTAATTCACATCTCCCCTCAGATGTTTGGAGCTCATAACATCATAAGCGCCACCATAGGCCTATGTGAAACAGAGTAGCATCACCCAAAACAAACCATGACGACTTCAGTTCACGTTAAATTGAATTCACATTTCAGCAGTGTATATATATTATTGAGTTAAAGGCTGACTGGCCACACCAATGAAGAAAAAAATAAAAACCAACAACTCCCCTAACACACAGGTTATGTTTCTGTAAAAATTTGAAAAGAACGTGATTTCCTGCTTAAATTTTAGCATCAGTGGATCAGGTGCCTGTATTTGCAGCATCAGTTACAACCTAGAGGTCAGTCCACCATGTGGTCTCATGTGCTGTGTGGACACTGAGCTGCCCAGCTAGACGGTCAACACAGAGCACAGTCTCTCAGGAGAGGCTCTCTGCACACTCCGAACTATACAAATTTTACTTTCTAAGTTAAAATAAGAAACCTATAAGTACAGTATATAGACTCTGGTTCAATTAATAATCTTTAAATTACAAGTTTAAATGTGCATGTAGAGAAAAGGTAACGAGATAGCACAGTGCACACATTACTTTTATTAACCCACTGTAAATGTTAGTGCGATTTACGATGAGCTGAATATATAATAAATATAAACCAGTAACGGCACACTGCACAATAACGTGCAGTGAATACACTTGACTTGAGCATTCATAGTTTTCATGCTCTCTCTGTATGTTTAGCATTCGTTTGCTCAGAGGTTGATGTGCTTGCGACTCCCTGAGCAGCTCTTCTTTTCTCCACTCTAGCGTCCCACTTCTTCTCTTCTTTCACTGGCATCTTTTCATATTAAAACTGATTAAGTCAGTGTTTGTGTTGCAATTACTTAGTATGTTTTCTTTAATTTTTCACTTAAGCTGGCACTTAAGTCTTCAATATGCCTCAAGAATACTTTAAGATTTGAAGAGACAGGGGAAGTGACGGCAAAGGTGGTAGGGATGAGAATGGCGCCCATACACATGCGCCGCATGGTCGCCCTGCTGACCGCTGCCGGGAGTTCATTCTATAATAAAATAAAATAAAAATAAAAAGGAATAACCTTAGAGGTCAATCATCACCACAAAAGCAGATAGTAGATATCACGTAGTATATGTATACCAAATTTCAGGTCGATAGGTCAAATGGATTACGAGCTACTGGTCATTTAAAATCCTGGACAGACAAACAGCCAGCCACGGTAGCATATTATATAAGGAGATTTTTGTATGTATTGTATACATTTTTATATATAGTGGTATGTATATCTTATTTATATAATCATGTTTAATACTTGCAGTGGTATTATGTTGCATGCAATTTCTGCGAGAAAAAAAAAAAAAAAAAGGTACACAGCTGCCTTGCTTTCTTTCTTTCATTCATTCATTCATTCATTCATCAAAATGTATTTTCTTGATTACAGAGGCCAGAACCTTATGTGAAAGCCCAGGGCCATGGGAGGAACCAGGTCAGAATGGGATGTCTTCCCACTGCACAGAAGAGGTACTCATATTTCATCATTTGGAGTCTTAAATGGTCACCACAAACCTGTTATCTGGAATGTACAATAAAGTGAAGAGTATCCTAGTAAAATAACTGGAGCAAGCTCTACTCCGGTCACTGTGTCAATTTAATTCACAAAAGCACCACATCAGGTCTGTGCCCTTCAGCCCACTGGTGGAGAGTGCACACCGCCATCTTACCGAGAGCTAGCAGTCCAGCTTGCTCACATAGCCAGATCCATGAATGTTCATGGGGGTTTATATAATATCAAAGTTGCATTCAAAGAGCTCTATTATCAGGACCTAAAGGAAAACAATTCTGTGATGGTTGGCTTGTGATATCCACATGCACTACCACAACAATATTAAATAGTTATTGATTATTCACTTAAAAAAATACAACCTTTACCTTGCGTGTGATAATTGTAATTTTTGGCACAGTAGCCTCAGCAAAAGCAAAAAGTAGCTTAGCTCCATGTCGGATGATGCCTCCATATTCTTGTGCTGTTCCTGAAAGTCATGATAACGTACAGTCAGAGGTCAACTACAGAAATGGAGAGGGCACTGACTCTGCCAAAGCAGAATTAATCTTTACTGACTCATTGTGCAATGCACAGCATAAAAGTGGAACAGGGTGCTAATTTAAGAACAAGCATGCAGCCGAGACGTGAAGAATGGGGGCCACCTAAGCCAGAGAACTGTATAATCAGCATTGCATGGGGATATTGTTCATCTGCTTTGTTACAGATTAGTTAAAAGCATGTAAGCATCGTATTTTGTGAAACCAAACAGTTCAGTTTCTACACATAAAACCAATTTAGTGAAGTTGATCAGTATGGGAAATAAAATGTTCATAGTCCTAAACTAAAAATCACCGGACACCCATGCTAACAAATGTCAGTCGATTTAATAAAAAGAAAAAAATCACCCTAAACAGTGGTGGACAGTCATGGATTTTAATTAAAAAAAACATTTTAATTTCATTAACTATCTTTTTTTAAACAAACAAAACAAAAAAAACACACACATTCTGTAGTAATCTAAAAATAACAAAAGGTTATGTGTTTAAAAAAAAAACATTTCCTAGGTGTAATTATTGAGCTGCTTTGGGCATCACTTATATATATATATATATATATATATATATGTAAGAGGAGCAAGTGACTGACTCGGAGATCTGGAATTTTTCACCAATGTGAACGGCATAATTCAAATTATCCTGATGGATGGACTTGGCCATCTTTAGAGCTATGCCAGCCCCTAGAGGAGCCCGAACACAATGATTTCAATGAATGTGCTGTTGTACATATGACTGGAGGTAAAGCAGTGGGAAGTGAATGAGACTAGACAAAAGCTTAAAACAAAAGGCTAATGCAAAAAAAGCATGAGCAAACGAATATTTTTCTACTTCAATGTAGAAAGAATACTCAAAAATTGGTTAAATAGATCTGGCCTAATATAAGCCAATACACAAGAGAAAAGAAAAAGTCATGTAAAATGGTTGTGGCTGTTTTTGTAAATAGGTGCATTTACCAAAAAAAACTCTTCTTTGCTTACCTGGAAGAAACCCTGGCACATCAACAAAGGTTATGATAGGTATATTGAAGGCGTCACAGAACCGAACAAAACGAGCACCTTTCACAGAAGAGTTGATGTCCAAACAACCTGAAATGTAGTCCACAGTTTATAGTAAATAACTTTTTGCACACACTGCTTATCATGTGACCCTAAGATCCCATTACATCTTACCCATCTCTTCTCATTCGACAACCTTGCCCATTTTATAATTTTTCACCAAAGCCAAATAATTAGGCAGCAATCGATCTATCAGTGCAATTCATAATATGGCTATGTGAGGTCTTAAAAAGTTCATATTGTCATTTCAAAACATTGATGATTTATGATACCATCATTTGCTCACACTCGGAGAGATGTTTGTAGATAAGAAATAATTAGCTGCTCTACCAATGTACCATGAAAAGCTCCTACACTGGGCAGTGGGACGGGAAATGAGTGCAGGCGTTTTAGCTAGGGACACGAGAGTTAATTTTGTTGTCTCACAGATTGCTGCAACTCAGCAAAATGTAGTGGTAATTGGTAAAATAATTGTGATAATTGTAAGGCTATTCATTCTTCGTTCATTTGAAATTGCTACAAATCACAATGCTGTACTGCCACGAAACTAAAATTAGATCTTCCTCATAAAATGGATTTGAATAAATGTCTACCAACAGGAAATTAGAAGTTATTAATTACTTTAACTCAAACACAATTTCTCCAGATGTTCTCCTTCTACCAGAAGTTAGAGAAAAAAAAGATTGTATTTCATTTTGCTTCACCGTGGCTGAGCTATAGCACATATTTTGCCTTTTCTTATCATGTACAAATGACATGCCACAAAAAATGCATTACAAGGAGTGTTGATTGGTATTGTGAGTTTGATGTGCACGCAGGAGGACAACAGCCCTGACTGAAAAAAAATAATAATAATAAAAAAAAAAGGCCTACTTTGATCTATAGTGTAATTGGTTTATTTCAGATTTATTCTCTTATATGCAGTGCTTGAAGCTAAACCAAACTCCGGGCAGTAATCTGTTTAGTTAGCGTCTTGTTCCTCCTTCCATTTCATTGTTATTTTTTACACAACGGGGCAGTGCCATTCCTTTAGAAGTCGTAGCACAGGCATATTGGTATACTGTATTATATTGAAGGGAGTGGGGATCCCATGAAGCATCGCATTCTGCTGGTACTGGTGCACATCAAGCAACACACGCAAGACCAAACAAGTGCCACTTTGCCGCTACTTTCCTTGTCCAGTGCCTAAAACTGACTACATTGGTTATGTAAAACACAACAGCACAAGGACAGCCTCCAGCTGACCCACAACCCTGCCCAGGGTAAGAGAGTTAGGAAAACAGATGGTGAAGTCATAATATTGTAACGTTGCTGACAAGTTGCATTAGTCTGAGGACTGGTCATCCACCGTTGAGGCAGACATTCCATCGTGCAAATGAGCAACTTCAGAAGACCCTTAAAAACGGTCAAAAAAACCCAAAAAACACCAACTGTGACATTGAACAGTCATATTAAGGAGAGCATTGTAAAGAACAAGAAGCAATGCACCACAGCAGCTCTTCACACTCATCAGGCACACTCCTGCAGCGATTAGATGTGTGGAGGTAAGGTGAAAACAGGAGACAGCTACAGTTTGCTGCTTTGGCTCCAAACATTTGCAGAAATATTTCTCAATCAACAATGTATATTTACATCAACCATCCAATCAGCAACGGACGATATCTACCATTGGCTCAATCCTAGTTCACAACAAAACATTTTTTACAATGGGTAGTACACATTGACTTAGTTTTGTACACATATGTGGAAGACAATGGCTAAACAAACAAACAATATGCTAATACCGTCTTTCATAAAGTCTTCCAAAATACACTGCAAATTGTGTTCTTCTATCTCTGTCTTTACCACAGAGCACACTTCAGTCACTATGTTTTCCTTGCAATTAAACACGTTTATAATATATAATTTCTAAGCAAAAGCAAATATTGAATTTACTTATGAATTACACAGTTTCATACAGCATTAGCATCACCAGTGGAGTTACCAAAGACTTCAAGATATTATACGTTACATACAGCTAAGAATGAGGAGTCAAGCAAAATGACACATTTTCTTCAGGTGAGATGTAAGGTAAGCTACTAGAAACTCATAAACTTCAAACATGAATTGTACTTCAAATCCCACTATGCATCTATTTGTATATTGACATATAAAGTTTAAACTCTGCTGTTGGAACTGAAAGAAAGCAGGCAAGAAAACTAGAAAAATTCATAGGATACCTATGGATAAAAGTGACTATACCAAGTAACTTATATTTTTTGATTAAAACACTTACCAGATGCTACTTTTGGCTGGTTTCCCACAATTCCAACAGTCCGACCATTCATTCTGGCAAATCCTACAACAATATTCTTTGCATAGTTGGGCATAATTTCAAAGAAATCCCTCTCATCAGCAATCTACAAAGACAAAGTACACTTTAACTTTCAACAGTGATCCCCAATTTTAAAGATTAAAAACCACAGAACACAGCATCGTAACAGAAAGCACAGACTAAATTTACTTACACCATGAATAATGTCTAGCATATCGTAAGCTTTTGTGGATTCAAATGGCACCACAGTATCCAAGCCAGGAACAAGACGGTCACTAAAAAACACACAGAACACAATTTTGCAGTTAGTATGAGCCAGCCAGTGCAAGTAGAACAGGGATCATCAAATAGTCTAAGAATTTGTTCCCATGTCAAATCTAAATACTCTATTGGCAAGGCCAGGCCCCCTCAACACCTCACACTCTAACAGACAATCTCCCCAGTTCACTCCACATCACAAACTCTAGGTTCGGTCAGTCAAATTTACATCAACAGGTGATAAGAAATTGGGCAGCACAGTGGCATAGTGGTAGCACTGCTGCCTCACAGTAAAGATGCCACGGTTCACATCCCAGGCCCTCCCCATGTAAAGTTTGCGTGTTCTCCCAGTGTCCCCATGGGTTTCCTCCCACAGTCCAAAGACAGGCAGGTTAGATGGACTGGCAACGCTAAATTGGCCCTAGTGTGAGTCTGTGCATATGAGTTCACCCTGCGTTGGGACTGGCGCCTTGTCCAGCACCCTATACTTGCTAGGACAGGCTCTCATCCCCCTCCCATGACCCTGCTCATGATTTACCAGACTTGGAAAATGGCATGATATGGAATCATCAAGCATATGTTGCACAGAATTCATTCTGGGGTTCTTATCAAATTCCTTTGCCCCTTTTGTAAATCCACAACAGTTGCACACATGTATGTAGCTTTCGTTTATTAGCCAGGAAATATTCTAAATTCATGTAGCAATTTATGCATCAAAAATATCTAAATGTCCTAAAAGAAAACCTGATATAGAGATATACATTATTATTTAAATGATAAATGGATTGGAAAGTATGCATTTATAAAGCCATCATTCGGAAATACTCAGCCTACATATTGGAGCTTGGTAGTGTTAAATTGATGAATAACGCTACTCTATCTGTGAAGTGAGTACCTCTGTCAACTGCAACTGCTACACATTTTGTTCCTGTCTTGGTAAAGACTATCCAAAGTTAGGTGATGGATGGTGTCCGTTAGGCTGATCACTTGTCCCTGGCTATTAATGAATTGACAGACAACACAAATATGGCACACTGTGCTTACATCCGATACTCTGATAGAACAGAATTAACAAGTACAGGAAGCTAAAGGAGCAGCCAGAAGAGGCCGTTTTGTAATCCATACACAGTATATGCCGATTTTAAAACTACTTACACAAGGGGAAAAGTAATTAACAGTTATTATTTACCAGATCGTGTATAATAATATAAATGTGCACTCTCACCTTGGGTCATGACACTCCATTACTGGAGCAGGATCCTTGTTGCTGAGAGGTAAAAAGTTGAAAAATTCTCTCAGATTAAGCAAGGCCTCTACATCATTTTCAAATGCTCTATGAGCAACCCCTTAAAGAAAAACAACAACACATATTTCAGTATTAAGGGAATACACCAACAGAAATGGGCATAAATTCATCTCCCTTTAACAGCCTTCTCACAGCTTTAATTTGCTTGCTCTCCCCCACCTTCTCCAAAGGCCTGGACTGCATGGCTACTGTATTTAGTTGAAGGTGTGAATATTCGCCAGAGAATGCATTGTTCAAAACAAAACATGGACAGACAGAGGCTTCAGTTAAATCTGGTAAACACTACTATAAAAAGAAACCTGCAACTAATAACCCAAAATATTTTAAACAATTAGCCATGTTTACTAAATCTTTTTGGAAGCAGGAACGCACTGAAAAACAGGACAGGCCTTTCATTAAAAGCCATAAGCCTACTGTCCTTTTTACAGCTAATTAAATACTGGAGCTATTGTAAGAAAAAGTGTTTTGGTAGCCAAGAAGGCTAAATCCAGTTCATCACTAACCAGTACAGAGAGACCTTTTGACAATTTGCATTCTGATTTTAAAAAACCTCTAATGTTACTGTTAACAAAAATGGAACTTCTGAACTGGTAACCTAAATTAACATTAACACAACCAGTGAAGTCAGCCTACACAATTATACACTACTTATCATACAAATTCATTCAATTCATCAAGGACTATGAAATAGCTAGTAAATAAACAGCCCAATGCAAATTTTAAATAACACTTACTGTATGTGCTGTTTTGTCTAAACAGAAATAAGGTTTGACAATACCCCTAAACACACAATATTGTTTCTAAAACACTTTAGAAGCTAAAAGTGCTTTGTAGCAGAGTCGATAAGTAGTAAATAAGGGATGAAGTGGAATTTTCAGAATATACCTTTATGGTGTCACATATATAAGAGTAATGCCTTTCTAAAGAGCACGTTTTCAATTTGGTGATCTACCTGATACAGCCGTGTGGGTCTTTGCACCACCAAGCTCTTCCTGAGTTACATCCTCATTTGTAACAGACTTCACAACATCGGGACCAGTGATGAATAAGTACGATGTGTCCTGCATAAACAACAACAAACACAAAAATCAATTACTTTAACAGATGTACGTCCTATTACCACCTCCAAACTAACAATATACTAAAATTAGCTATTTGAAATTAATATTCAAGTAAATTAACTTAATATGCATTTTGTTACGCTGAAAAAAACCTTTCAAGTGACTTCTCACAAAATAATAAAGGAGACCTCATTACAGATAGATAATCCTTTATTTTTCACATGTGATGGGTGTATATTTGATCTGAACTACAATATTTCTTGCAAGTAATCTGGATAGTGCACATACGTGTCATTAATTTAATAAAACTTGTTTTCACACAAACTTAAATGATTCCAATGTTCAAATGTTAAGTAACATTACTGCACAATTCCGATTTAATATTCCCCATATTAATTGTTTCCTGCAGTATACTGTATATTTTTGGATGCTGTTATTGAAAATTTAGCAAACAATTGTTAAATCATATTTTAAAATTTTCCAAATGAATTTTGCAAGTGATCCAAATCCGATACGAGTATGCACAGATAACTACCCTAAATATGCCCTGCATGCACAAAATGAATAAAATAATTTGTCAGACAGATGCAAACTAATGCAGAGATACTGGTTACTGTGCTGCTTCACATTGTTCATGTGCAGGATGTCTGCAAATTCCTACGCTCGTGATTGCAAGGAAGAGAAATGGATAACTGAAATTGTTAGTTGTTGCTTTAAGTGTAGAAACCTTTGAATTAGAGTCAAGAGTAAGGACTGGCTGGAGCGAGAAGTTAGCAGTATTGAATGCAGTGTTAATCCTTTCTGAAAACGTATGTGTCTGTGTCATTTTTTGCTGATCACACTTCTCTGTCTTTTGAGTACAGCCTTTTGTACTCAAACCTCATAAACAATCAGGCTTTAGGCTCTCATGGATTAACAATAGTGCCATTGCTGTCAACATGGTAGCATTCATGAAAAAGAATAATATGAAACAAAAAGTGCAATATTTTCCACAAATTAAATATAACAAATCAAACCTGCCATAACTGGTAATTACAAAAATACCTGCAATAAAACAATTATTAGAAATGAGTGAATTCATACCTGTAGAAATGGCACCTGATGAATCATTCACAATTTGCTGCATTCAATACTTTTTTTTTTGTCTGTCCTTAAAAAAAATGCTCATAAATAGGGGTTCTACTGTATATAAATGACTGACAGCTTTTTCTGTACAGTACCTGCAGATAATTGCCTTATATCAGGTTTGCCTATCACAGATCTGGATTTTGAGTCTTTAGAAGAAAAAAAATTTGTGTTTTTAAAATAGACTTACTTTGGCGAGTCTGCTAGAATGATTGGGATTAGGGCTGGGTGATAAGGGTGCTCAGCAGGCTCCTGTCAATAATGGAGAATCCACTGCATCCACTGAACAGTGTCATCTCTAGACAGTGGAGCAGCTTCAGCGACAGACTGCTGTCACTGTCCTGCTCCACTGACAGACTGAGGAGATCGTTCCTCCGCCACACTATGCGACTCTTCAATTCCACCCGGGGGGGGGGGGGGTAAACGTTAACATTATTCAAAGTTATTGTCTGTTTTTGCCTGCATTGTTATCAATCTTTAATTTAATATTTTTTTTTGTACAGTATGCTGCTGCTGGAGTATGTGAATTTCCCCTTGGGATTAATAAAGTATCTATCTATCTATCTATCTATCTAAGGTAAAAAAATCTGTATCGATATACATCACAATACAAATCAAATCTATTTCTGACAAGCATAAAGGTTCCTATTTTACTCATAAGTGAGATGGGAAGATACCATAAGGCTAATTTTGGTTTAAATTTTACTTATTTTCTGTCAGAAGTTGAACACGACAAATGTACTGTGGAACATTATATGAATGTATTTCAAATAAACAAAATAGGTATATATAACAAACTAAAATCTTAATTATGACCAGTCAAAAGCTTCAAGTGTTACAGCAGAACACAAACAAAATGCACAATTAAATTCTTTGGTCAATTCAAAATAAATAAAATAGGTAATACAAATTAAAGTCTCAAATCTGACCAGTTAAAAGATTAAAAAGTTTTACAGGAGAACACACTACATTTGTTGGTTAACTCCAAATAAATAAAATCTTAAATCTTAAAGTAAAATCTTAGTTTAAAAAAAAAAAACAAAAACCTACTTCTATACTATAACCTTTCCTTATACAGATTCAAACTGCTTTAAATTCTTGGGAAACAAACCCAAAAATATACAGACAAAAAATTCTGTATAAATCCTCAGTAAAAATTCAAGCAGCTTTCAAATATAAACAAATGAGCGCATAAATAAAATTGACATATTCACTAAATTGTTGTCAAGTGCTATTTGCTTGCTATGATAAATGTGCTAACATACAGCGGACACAAGTCAGACATCTCAGGTTTAAAATCTCCACATGTGTGCAGTGGCTTAAAGTCAAACGGACATTCTTGCCAAACCTGTCAAAAGTAAGAACTAACGGTAAAAGTGAACCACAGAATAAATATGTGGATTTTGTTTGCAGGGATATAGGGCTTTACGACACCGTCTCCTTAGGGCCATATTCAACTTGTGCAATACCTTAAGCAAAATTAGAAAAAGTCTGAAGTTTAAAGAGATATTGCCCCATCTGACGACTGAATCGCAGCACCTGGTAGAAAAAGACAAAAACTGAGAAAGGACATGCTAGAGACCGTTAATGATTATGGGTGTGCTGTTACAACTGATATTTGGACCAAAAACTTTAAGAAAACCTCTTTAACTGCTACTATCCATTACATTAATGAGTGTTACGATCTTGTGTCAAGGGTGCTTTTTGCAACCCCATTTGAAGCAAACACGATTAAAACAGGTGGGGGAGGGGGGGAAATTGCACTTTACTGTCTAAAAAATGTAAATGTTTTCAGAATTGACTGTCCTACCAAGGAGTAAGCACGATCGCTGCTTTGCACAGCTACAGTACACCAGATTAAACTGCTTTTACACCACCAGTGATGGAGAAGGCACCCGAAGTTGCACAGCTTCTGGCTAGTGTAAGAAAGTTAGTCAGGTATTTTAAACATGCTGGGCAACAATGTAAGCTTATGAGGTCTGTGCTGAATTCAGTGTTGTAGCAATTTGACAATTGGCCACATCAAGAAAAAGATACAACTGTGGTCTCTTTTCTGAAACCGTTCAAAGATGAGATGACTGATTTAGAAGCAGATACTACTAAAAGAACAGAACTAACTCTTATCCACATGCTCTACAAAGTACCAACATTTCTCAGCATAAAGCTTATGTTTCTATAACAAGAAGAGATCTGTAATAATTGTGATTTAATGCAACTGTAATAAATCAAAGTGGGCAGGGAAGTTCACTGGTCAGCTGTTAGTAATGCCCTCTTTCATCTCGGTGCTTGCAAGTGGACAAGGAGATGCTTGTATGTTCAGTGTGCTTGTATTGATGAGCAAGAAGTACTGTGAGAAAGTGGGGAGTGTTTATTAAGCTACCAGTAATATGCTGACTAGAAAAGCTTATGTTTTAAGCTTACACTTAATATGTGCAACTACGGTCTGTGCTGGTTCCACATTTTTGTGGAATGAATAGCAATTATTAAGAGAGATCGTATTTTATTTCAATACAGAATAGTAATTGGTTGCAAAACTTTAATAAGACAACAAAAACAACATTTATTTATTTATATAGCACATTTTCATACAAAACAATGTAACTCAAAGTGAGATGAACAAAGAGAAAAAAAGACAAAATAAATAATTAAAATTAGGGAACACTAACACAGAGTAAAAGTAAGGTTCGATGCTGCTAATTTTTTTATCCTTTCTGTGGGGGGAAAAAAAAAAAAAAAAATGTGCGTCCTTGTGCTCAGAAATTATTAAAGTCCCATTAAAATACTACTAAAGCAGAATCGAAAAAAAAAAAAAGTGAAAAGGACAACTGGGTGAAAGAGGGTAAACCTTCAGCCACCTCCTTCTACAAGGTCATGTTAAATAGGTTTATCAACCATACATGATTTATTTCCATAAAGGAAGCAATTTGTTTCTGCGGGCGGGCGGGAGGTGTATGCGAGAGCAGGCAGGTACACTGTGGGAGTGAGTGGGCACAGATTTAAAAAAAATAAATAAAAATTAATTAAATCGGTCCCTAGCATACCTCGTGGCTGCTGTAGGACGTGTGCTACTGCCAGCTGCTGCTCCTATGATCAGTGCTGTGTGTGCCAACCTAACCAGACATGGCTGTAACTCTATTCCGGCCACATGATTGGTTCTGCGCAGTGCTACTCTCATTGTTGGCTTTTCAGGTTGTCTGTCAAAACATGGATGGAATGAGTTCTGCTGACATACTGACATAACTTTTCCTCGATAGAAATAAGACATTTCATGGTAATTATCTTTATTGTTTTAATCGCCCAGCTCTAACTGAGATCAATGTTATGGTATGGCTCAAACAATGGGCCTGTTAATTTCTTTTAGAACATTTGGGAATAATTCTGTATACAGTAAATTATGATATGTTATCAATGACCTTGTGTCCCAAAACAAAATAAAATACATGCACAATCATGAGAACAGGGGCTTTGGGGACAAGAAGCATCCTGTATTCATCCAATGTTTTTTTTGGGAGGCCGAAGAGAACAACCTAGATACCACCATCACCCAGAAACAAACCTAATGCAACCATGTAGTTTTTTTTTTTTTTTTTTTTTTAAAAAAACAACTGTATCTGAAAACATATAAAGTATTAATTTTAGTCTGAAGCTTTTCAGTTATATTGCCTTTTGTCTAACTGCTCTGAATAGGATGAAATCATTCTAGTATATAGACCCCAAAGTCACCTTGGACCTTGAAAGGAAGGCATCATGTATCTCTAAGTAACCTAATACAGGAGGATCTAATGACCAATTAATGGACCTACTTACATTCCATTAACATGTTATCAGCTATATGCTAAATATGCTTTTGTATATTCACTATAAAGGATGTGTATAACAAAGCAGCACAACCATGATAACTAACTGGCTGTATGATGTGCTCCAAAGGCATCTTTGTTAAATACATTTCTTGTGCTTATATATTGCTGGAGTCTAAGAAAACCTTTTTAGGCACAAGTGCTGAAGCAAACCAAGGATAAAGATTTTTCTCCAACACTACCATCTCATGAATGCAATTGCTGTTTGTTTTCTGCCATATATAATATCTAAGGTACAAAAATTAACATCACCTGCAGAAAGGATGTATGGAGATCTTTAGAGGTGGTTGGAGAATCGCTTTGAGTTTTATTGACGCTCAATACAGTAATCCCTCGCTATATCGCGCTTCGCCTTTCGCGGCTTCACTCCATCGCGGATTTTATATGTAAGCATATTTAAATATATATCGCAGATTTTTTGCTGGTTCGTGGATTTCTGCGGACAATGGATCTTTTAATTTCTTGTACATGCTTCCTCAGTTGGTTTGCCCAGTTGATTTCATACAAGGGACGCTATTGGCAGATGGCTGAGAAGCTACCCAACTTACTTTTCTCCCTCTCTTGCGCTGAGTTTCTCTGATCCTGACGTAGGGGGATTGAGCAGGGGGGCTGTTCGCAAACCTAGACGATACAGACGCTCGTCTAAAAATGCTGAAAGATTATCTTCACGTTGCTACCTTCTGTGTGCAGCTGCTTCGTGAAGCGACATGCTGCACGGTGCTTCGCATACTTAAAAGCTCGAAGGGCACGTATTGATTTTTCACTCTTTGTTTTTATCTGTCTCTCTATCTTTGTCTGCTCCTGACGGAGGGGGTGTGAGCTGCCGCCTTCAACAGCTTTGTGCCGCAGTGCTTCACATACTTAAAAGCCAAACAGCCCTATTGATTTGTTTGCTAGAGATTGTTTTCTCTATCTATGTGACATTCTCTGCTCCTGACTCGCACTCCTTTGAAGAGGAAGATATGTTTGCATTCTTTTAATTGTGAGACGGAACTGTCATCTCTGTCTTGTCATGGAGCACAGTTTAAACTTTTGAAAAAGAGACAAATGTTTGTTTGCAGTGTTTGAATAACGTTCCTGTCTCTCTACAACCTCCTGTGTTTCTGCGCAAATCTGTGACCCAAGCATGACAATATAAAAATAACCATATAAAACATATGGTTTCTACTTCGTGGATTTTCTTATTTCGCGGGTGGCTCTGGAACGCAACCCCCGCGATGGAGGAGGGATTACTGTACAATAATTAAAAGATGTTTGCATCTACATAGAGTAAACAAGATCCTACCATTTTCTGCATTTGTAGATGGCACCTAACAAAACATACTTAATGTGGGGGTTATGGGAAAGCTTTAGAATCATTTTGTTTAATACTAAATAGTTGTTTTTTGGGCTTAGTTTTAGTTACCTTGCACCTTACGATTCCCAACCCTTAATTGTCTATTTTAGTTTTAAACAGCTGGATTAAGGTTTTAACTGTTTTTAACTGTTGTAACGGTTAACCATTTTCTTAGCCAACCTTCAGTTAATGATGAGGTGTAAATGACAAAGGAATCACCAATCAACAGCTTGTACGCTCCAATTTACACTCGTGCATAGCCTTAATCCTGCAATTTTTACGCTTGTTTTATTTTCTTTATTGTACGTATAGTTCGTGGATGCAGCCGACTCGAATTGTAAGGATTTGGATTCATTTTTACGGACTTTTCCTTGACTGGGAACAATTGAATCTGTGGATCACGGTACGAGACCTATGAACATTTCTTTGTACCTTGGCGATCTAGGAGCCTCGGATGATCTGTTTCCTCGATTACAGTTGCTATGCTGGTCTGCTCTCGATTCATTTTATTGTGCTTTATGACTAAGAACTGATCTTGTTGGAACAAAAACGTGCAGCTTTCCAGAATGGTAATTGAGGACTCCTAATTTAGAGCCCTGTCTGTAGTTCTAAAGATCAAATTTATTCCAACGCAACATTTTAGAAAAAAAAATGTTGTGCACAAACAACTGCATAAATGATGTGGATTATGCAACACAAATAACATGTTTTTCAAGGAGGTTTTAATATTGTTGGCTGCTGCTCGGTTGTGGACCCCCACTACTTCCCACTGAGACTCTTTTTTTATGAGTAACTTATCTTCATGAAAGCAAGAGAATATTTTGTTATGGTTTAACATTACAAACAACACAGGGTAAGCAACAGACTAAAAATAAATAAAATAGAATCAGAATTAGGTGCAGTATGCCTTTAAGTTTGAACTCTCTCCTGTACACTCACTCTCTCCATTTTGAGCAACTGGAGTGACAAAATTGAAACTTCACTTTTACCTTATTGTGTTTTGGACAGCAGTTTGAAGAGAAGAACTTGTACCAGAAATGATAAAGTCAGCATTTTGTTAAGGAGTCAACTCTTAAGCTTCACTAAAGGCTAAAACTGGGAACTACCATTCAGTTGTAATATTATTCTTAATATTTATTTTTATAGGGACACCAAAGACCACTGCTTACTTTCACCATGAATGTGAAATCGGTCAAGGCTGGAGAATAAACAGCGCCACCAGCACAAGGCCCCATGATAAGCGAGATCTGAGGTACCACGCCCGAGACCAAAACATTTCTCTGAAGGGGAAAGAAAAAAAAAATAAAGTGCAAAATTAGAAGTCGTAAGAATCAGAGTAACAGCTACATACTACTTTTACAACCCCAATTCCAAAAAAGCTGGGACCTTGTGTAAAATGTAAATAAAAACATGCTGCAATGATTTGCAAATCTCATAAACCCATATTTTATTCACAATAGAACACATATCAAATGTTTAAACTGAGAAAATGTGCCATTTTAAGAAAAGAATAAGGTCATTTTTAATGGCAGTAACGCGTCTAAAAAAAGTTGGGACGGGGCAACAAAAGGCTGGAAAGTGGTACTAAAAAGAAACACCTGGAGGACTAATTATGTCAATTGACAACTGGTCAGGAACATGTTTGGGTATAATAATCTTAGAAAGGCAGAGTCTCTCAGAAGTAAAGATGGGCAGAGATTTACCAAACTGTTAAAAAAAAAATGCATTTGCAAATTGTGGAACAATTTCAGAGTAATGTACCTCAATGTATAATTGCGAAGACTTAAACAACTCATCATCTACAGTACATAATATCATGAAAAGATCCCAAAAATCTAGAGAAATCTCTGAGCAAGGGACAAGCCTGAAAATCAATATTGGACGCCCGTGATCTTCTGGCCATTAGGTAGCACTGCATTAAAAACAGGCATGATTCTGAAATGGAAATCACTGCATGGGCTCAGGAACACTGCCAGAAATCATTGTCTATGAACACAATTCACAGTGCCTTTCACAAATGCAGGTTAAAGCTCTATCATGTAAAGAAGAAGTCACATGTGTACATGATCCAGAAACACCAGTGTCTTTTCTGGGCTAAAGCTCATTTAAAAATGGGTCGGAATCGAAATTTGAAATTCTTTTTGGAAAACATGGACATACTTATACAGAGTAAAGAAGAGCGGAACCACCTGGCTTGTTAGCACTCCGTTCAAAAGCCTGCATCTCTGATGGTATGGGGGTGCGATACTGCCTATGGAATTGACAGCTTGCACATCTGGAAAGGCACCATCAATGCTGAAAGGTATATACAGGTTTTAAAGCAACATATGCTCCCATCCTGGCAATGTCTGGATGCCCTTGCATATGTTAGCAAGACAATGCTAAACCATATACTGTATCTGTTACAACAGCCTGTCTTCATAGTAGAAGAGTCCTAGGGCTAAACTGGCCTGCCTGCTGTCCACAGCTATCACCAACCGAAAGCATTTGGCACATCATGAAACAAAAAATAATGATAAAGACGACCTAGGACTGTTGAGCATCTAGAATCCTATCAGATAAGAATGGGAAAACATTCCTCTCCCAAAAGTCCAGCAACTGGTCTCCTCAGTTCCCAGATGTTTATGGACTGTTGATAAAAGAAGAGGGGATGCTACACAATGGTAAACACAGCCCTGTCCCCAACCTTTGAGACATGTTGCTGCCATCAAATTCAAAAATACCTTATTATTTTCTTAAAATTGTACATCTTCTCATTTTAAACATTTCATGTTTTCTACATTCTAATGTGAATAAAATTCAGCTTTATGAGATTTGTAAATCATTGTATTCTGTTTTTATTTAAATTTTACACGATGTTGAACATTTTTTGGAATTGTGGTTGTATGTTAAAATAACAGAAAATGAAAATCTCCACATTTACTGAACGTGAAAATGTCAAAAGTTACCAACCATCATTTATGAAAAAGCTTTCAAAATGAATAATCAGGCAACAAAAATCAAATGTATGAAATAAAATTTACCAAAAATTGCTCTACAAAAATCAGAAAAAGTAAAATGCATAAATAAACTAATAGTAAATTAACAAATAAAAATGAGTTACCAGGAAAATATCAGCATAGCCAGCAAGAGACTCCACTCCTTCCTGGATACGAGCCCCACCTGAATCATTAAGCCCAATGACCGGGGCACCTACTAACACTGCTTGGTCCATGATCTGCAGGAGAGGAAACAGATTTAGTGGAGCCACCACCCAGCATATCATAAAATGTAAGGCGTAGGGGAACAAAAATGTCGTTCAGTCAATGCAAGCAAGTGACCCATAGGTTACGTTGGACAATTCATGTGTAACAATGACATGGTCTCCATTTCTTTTGGGGCCTCCACAGCAGAATGCACAATAGGTGCATTCATTATTCTTGTTTAGTTTCGCATTTTAAATTCTAGAAAACCAATGCAACAGAATATTTCCTTACAGATATATTTGTATTACTATCAAGTTAAAATAACGTCATAGGCAGAGTTGCAAGGCAAGTTATCTTTCTTGTTCATAAAACATTACCTTGCAGATCTTCTGTGCATGGGCACCAGACAAACTTCCACCAAAAACTGTGAAATCCTTCAAAACAAGAGGAAAGCATGAATATAAATTGATCATGCACAGAGATTCAGCATGCAATTTATTAGTGGATTTGGGATAGTATAACTCACAAGAAAGTAACATCATAATCAAACATTCACTGAAAATAAAAAAAAAATTTAAAAAAAAGGGAGCAAAACAGGAATTTTACCTGACTAAACACATAAACAAGTCTACCGTTGATTCGGCCTTGACCAGTCACCACGCTGTCTCCAGGATACTACAGGACAGAATACACAAATTAACTTACACATTTTTATTAAAAACCCATATAATTAAGATCATGAAACAATTGTTTCAAGCAGCAGATGCCAGTCAAATGTCTCCTTGGAAGCAAAGTTCTCTTATTTCATCACTAAAAATAATCCAGGTGTTTACATCTTTGTTATGCTAAATGAATTTCTTTAAACAAATTAAATTGTTACTTTGCAAGTGAAGAGATATTTGACATGCTGTTATAGGTTAGATTAAAAGAAAACATGCCAACATGTAAACAGAGTTTTCTTGCAATAACTGCCATGGAAAAAGCAATACAAGCATGGCAGTCCAAAGGAAATTTTTGCCCCCCAGAGGCAGAATTATCTCTGAACATCAGGTACAAATATGAAACACAGCATTGCAACAAGCAGAGATGTGGTGGAGAACGGGTTGAGGCACAGTTGCCAGCAACAGTTGAGAACTATTTGAAGGACCATTTATTGTATTAGCTGTTGTATGAGAGGGGTGCCGACTATGTCAGTCTCAGCAGATGCCCGGTAAAGTCATGAGCTTCCTTAGAGGAATCGCCACCTCTATGCAAGTGAGTGAGTGCACTTTTCACTAACCACACTGTGCATCTGCTCTTACTTTTCCAGTCTGAACTGTGGTGCTTTTCAGCACAGCTCCTTTTATGCTGCTGCAGCATGGAGCAGGTCAGAGTGGCCACAGTGTGTTTGATTGACATAAAATGGCAATAACAGAAATGAAAATCCAAATGAGATGTAATTTCTATACTAGCCAACAATAGGAACGGAAAACAGTGAGAAAGGAATTCAGAAATCAAGTAGAAATAAATACTTCTTGAAAGACGCAGTGTGCATGTAGAATTTCCGGCCAAGTAGGATTACATGTGAAAGTGATAAATAAATCAGGCTTTCCGAATTTACATACTATGGCCATGGCATCCTGATAGTTTTGTTGCATGTATCTTGGACTTCCTGGAAATGTGGATAGTCATTTTGCCTACACGTACGTTATTTTCAGCGTTTGCTTGCAGTGCGTCTATTCAAACATTGTATTGTTCCACGTGCAGATCTTGTTGATGTAATCTGAGATAGTTGAGACGCGCGCCTTCTGTGTTAACGTACGCATCTACGACGTACTGTTGGAATAGTTTGCCGCTGGAGTGCAAAATACTAAATGTATTCCGCATTGCTAATCTGTGCAAGTAAAAGTGGTATTGAGTTAGCCTTATTCGCTTGGCGGATCTTTTATTGGGAACATGTTGTAAATCTTTGTGCCAGCCAATGTCTCCGTAAGGGAATAAAAGTGGGTAAACCATAGGATCGCAATACATATTGAGCGTAGAAATCTGTTTACAGGAGTTGCCTATGGGATAGATGCAAATGTCCCTTTATCGTCGTAAATCCTGCCCAGGGTTTTCTTTGAAAACCATTCGTACAGATGCTGTTGGATTGGACTGAGCGATTTCATGCATGTGTTTGTCTGATTTAGCGAAGGGGTTGATGGTTCTGAACATGGAATCTAGCTGGAGAAGTACATTTTCGCTGCATGCAGAGTTTGCTTTATTTTGTAAGTGCACTTCAGTAGCTTGTGCTGTCAAAAACATACAGCTGTCCATATCCTGGAGAGGTAGAAGTGTTAGCATACAGTGGAGAGATTTGGTGATAAATTTGCTCATGTATTTTAAAACAGTATGGTCCGTGGCCAGGAGGTTGAGTTATCTGTGCACCCATGTAAGCAAACAATAGAGAAGAGTTGTATTCTCGAATGTGTTCACGATAATTTTTAGCTTCTGATGTTTGCTGTGTAAGAAGCTGTTGTAAAGACATAGGTGGCTCCGGCAAAGGTGGTAAAACTACTTTACCGTTGTGGCAGCACCTCGAGTACTTGTTGGATGTATTACGCTCAGCAGGCCAGTATATAGTGCATGACATGGAAGACGACGATTAGGAATTGAGAAATGCCATGTCGGCTGTATGTGGGCGGGACCGGTTTTGAAGTGGAAGCAGGACGAACCAGAAGAGAAATATATATATATATATATATAAGAGATTATAAAATGCAGATTTATTAATAATAAATCATGCCAGTTAGTGAGATATAAAGTCCTAGGTTAAATTCTCCAGCAATACGGGCACGTTTCCCCTTTCACACTTACATTCTACTACAGAATTAGATTAACTTTCCAAACGTCTCGACTTGTTTTTATTCATACCTGGTAAATTTGTGAATACTACATGCATGAATGGGGACTTGCAAACATAAATATTAACCTCCTCATTAATTTAGCTAAATACTAGGTTCTTATGGCATTTAAAATACCTCTTAATGCTGAATTCATTTATGTTGGTTTCATCATAAAAGTGGCACTGATTTGCTCTCCTACTGCTATAGTTAAAATAAGCAATTTATTGTTACAATAAAGTGGTTAATTTAAAATACTGCTCCAGTAATAGGACTACATCATCTTGGTCAAATATAGGTAATGTTAAGCAATTCAGGGAACTCCATGGTATGGTAATACAGCGTGAAGCTCTAAATCAGGGGTGTCCAACTCCGGTCCTGGTGGGCCGCAGGTTTTCATTCTAACCATCTTCTTAATTAATTAGTGAGCCATTTTTGCTGCCGATTAACTTGTTTTGCCTTAGTTTTAATTGACGTGACTTAGACCCCTTAGTTGTTTCTTTTTCCTTAAAGAGCAGCCAAGCAATAGAACTACAAAACAAGCTGCCACATGGCCAGCTAACTTGAAAATAAAGAAAGTTGAAGGTCTCGGTCATGGAAAACGGTTAGGATGAAAACCTGCAGTCACTGCGCCCCACCAGGACTGGAGTTGGACACCCCTGCTCTAAATAATGGCGACAACAGTTATCATCCACTGCTTTGATGACAACTTCTGGCAGCCCACACAGTTAAAATTAATCTATGGGGCTTAAAATATTTGCAAAATGGCAGGAAAGTTTAAAACATATTATAGATCGAGTATCCCTAATCCAAAATTCTGAGCATGGACATGACATCACAAGTGGAAATTTCCATGCTAGATGCCTCTTTTATAAGATTTTCTCTGGATTAGAATGTGAATGTGTACATCAAAAATCTGATTTATAAAACCTGGTGTGTTCACATTTCTGCACAATTTATCTTTATAAAAAACAATCACCTCATAAATGTATTCCCTGTGAAGCTTAGACACACAATTGATTACCCAGAGGTTAGGGTATCTCGTAAAGCAAGCAACCAACGCAAGGAAAGAACACGCAATCAAAGATGGAGGGGTTTGGGGGATTGGAGACCCCTCATGAAGGGACATGACAGCCACAGAGCAGTTCTAAAGTGATGCAAGGCACCATTAAAATTACTGTACAGCCACACAGCTTAGAGGGAACATGAATTGTAGGGCCTCTCCTCTGCATTTTTAGGATTAATAGAATGTCACCGTTTTAACGGTTAACAAAAGCAGCGGCATTCTTACTTGGTGCCCTAACTGTAATTAAAATTCAATAAAATGTCCCAATGACATCAGGAAAACCAGACACTGCTGCAAATAGAATTTTTAGGTTGGCAAAAAATGTATGAATGTACACCCACACCACATGAAAATTAACTGTAGTGGGAATGATGAAGTTGGCCAAGATATTCCTAACCTATCGGCCAGTTGTCAGAGAAGTGACGTCAAGCGGCCAAAACAAATGGACCAAAAAAAAAAAAAAATTTCAGTGCAAATGCATAGCACTGGCCCTTTTAAAAGGGAACTAAAACATACTCTATATATCATATTCTTAACTTCTGAAGTTTAACGTGTTTATCAAACTTTATTAAGTAGTGAACCTCCCATTACTGCCATGTATGCTGTGGCGCAGCATCAAGACGTGTTAAAAAATGTGACGGCACAAGGTGCTTATAGTAATGAGGACCATCAGCAGGAGCGATTGGCAGGGTGTATGCAGCTGGATTGACCCAATGAGTGCCAAGATACCAGATTCACTCGGAGAAGGATGAGAAAGGAGGAGGAGTGTGCTTAAGGAAAAGCACATCGTAGTGTGGCCTGGTGAATGTCATGAGTTAGAGCAGATTGAGACTGTTTTAGTTTACTGTGTACGACGACCCTTCTGTTGAAAGTAACAGCAGTCAACACAGCCCAGTGAAGGTGTTCCTCATAGCCAAAGCACTGGGGAAGACTGTACATAGTTCATTCTCTTGGCTCATGTCTTCATTTCCTTTACCCACAACGAAGGCAAAATAGCAACTACAGTTCAGTGATATTTAGCTGGTTTGGCTGCATTTCAATACTTGACCAAGGGTGTCCATGATATTTCATAATGTACATGCAAATATTCCAAAATCCAAAAATATCTGAAATACTTCTGGTCCCAGGTGTTTCAGATTAAAGATATTCAATCTGTATAATCATTAAAATTATAATTGATAGGGTAGTTTGCAATCCAACCACTGTGTCTGTGCAATTCATTATATGCAATAGCATAGGCACAAATTTTAAATTGTGTACAGTCAATGGTTTGATCACAGATGTGTACTGAGATCTAATAATTTCATGGAATATTGACAGCCCTACCACTATATTATTCACTCAGCATACTTTTTGCAGTGCAGCATTTTTTACGAGCCATGACAGAACTGTTTATGAAACAAAACAGGAGATAAAAGTAAGAGAATACGCAGCCTGAAGCTACAGTGAGACTACGGTCTGTTGGGTTCGTTTCTCAGGAAAATGAAAAACTCTACCCACCATTGAATGTGAATTTGTGATAAAATTTTTTACTTCTAGTTTACTTTTGTTATCATAAGCATGCCTCAGGCTGCAAAAAACAGGACTTCTTAAATATATTTTCTGACTTTAATACTTTATAGTGTTTGGAATCTTGATAGGTGAATGAATTAAAATGAAGCACAAGCATACTGATTATTTTTTTTTTATTTTTTCACTTTGACAGCAATAACTGTCTTTAAATTAACTGGGTTGGAACAAAAACCTACAACCTCTATGGCCCACCCAGACCAAACCTGAGGACTCTTGTACTACTACAACTACTTAAATAAGCAAAACATTCAAATGGGCAACAAAAACCTTGGAATCAATCAATAATTAGGCCAATACCTTGTTCTGAGCTGAATCCATGCCAAAGTCTGAACACCGGTGCTCCACAAACATGTCATATTCCACAAAAGTGTCAGGATCAAGGAGAAGTTCAACACGTTCTCTTGCAGTCAGCTTTCCCTAAATGGGATGAAATAAAATGAGTTGGAGAATGTGCAACTTTGAATAGATAAGGTCATAAAACTTTTCCTCAGCAATAGTGTGTAAATTTCCATACTCAGTACACTCACTAACTTATGCAGAAAAGGATAATTACATTGGGAAGAATTCCAAAAGTCACCTATGTCTTCAGAAAATATTATATAAAAAAAAAGATCTGTTACTGTAATTTCAATGTGGAGTTGACACATTCTATCAGGTTCATGTTGGTTTTGCTCCCACAGTATGTCCCGAACTAGGAGAGTGCATGAGTAGACTCCCCGATAGACTGGCACTGTCTGCGGGGCCATTTCTTGCCTTGAGTTTGTTTTATATTTTACTCAAATTTATTGATGTAAGAAAGGGGTTTCTGTTGCAATATTCTTAGCGACTATTTCTCTTATAAGTTCTCACTTTCAACAAGAACATTTATTTATATAGCACATTTTCATACAAATTATGTAGCTCAAAGTGCTTTACATGATGAAGAAAAAGAAAAAAGACAAAGTAAGAATTAAAATAAGACAACACTAATTAACATAGAATAAAAGTAAGGTCCGTTGGCCAGGGAGGACAGAAAAAACACCAGACGGCTGGAGAAAAAAAAATAAAAAGTGCAGGAGTTCCAGGCCATGAGACTGCCCAGCCCCCTCTAGGCATTCTACCTAACATAAATGATCAGTCCTCACTGTATTCTGGGTTTTCATGGAAGGACTTGATGATGGTCACATGGACTTCTGGCCTTTAATCCATCAATGTAGGGACATCACGGTGCTTTAATTAGGCAGTGGTGGCACAGGTCACCACCACAGAAAACCAGAAAAAGAACAGAAGAGAAAGTAGGGGTTAGTACGGATTTTGGAGCCACCATGAATAGTAATGATAATTAACCGAATATGCAGAGCATCAGGATTAAATTAAAATGAAGTTATGAGAAGGCCATGTTAAAGTAATGTGTTTTTAGCAGTTTTTTTTTTTTTTTTAAAGTGCTCCATCATATCAGCCTGGCGAATTCCTATTGGCAAGCTATTCCAGATTTTAGGTGCATAACAGCAGAAGGCCGCCTCACCACTTCTTTTAAGTTTTGCTCTTGGAATTCTAAGCAGACACTCGTTTGAAGATCTAAGGTTACGATTTGGAATATAAGATGTCAGACATTCCGATATATAAGATGGAGCAAGATTATTTACGGCTTTATAAACCATAAGCAGTATTTTAAGGTCAATCCTGAATGACACAGGTAACCAGTGTAGTGACATCAAAACTGGAGAGATGTGCTCAGATTTTCTTTTCCTGGTTAGGATTCTAGCAGCTGCATTCTGCACTAGTTGCAAACGACTGATGTCTTTTTTGGGTAGTCCTGAGAGGAGTGCGTTACAGTAATCTAGTCGACTGCAAACAAAAGCGTGAACTAATTTCCAACAAATAACTGAAGAATTCACTAAGTAATGATATTCAGTCAATTCACTCAAATCAGTGTATCCTCACAACTTTCACTTCTGCCCAATCATCTTAGACAAATGCAGCACTGGACCAATATAGGACCACATCAGTTAGAGTCATCAAATGAATTCAAACAAGCTATGACCCAGTGGTGAGGATTTGGTAACTATTACTAGGTCAGTGGCTACAGTTCTTATGTCTAAACCGCAAGGATGTCAGTTCAGTCCCTTCATCTAACTCGCTTTAAGACCCTCTGCACGCAAGTGTGTATCCTTCTGTGTTTGAAAGGTATAGAACTGTAAACAAGTTTATAATATTTACTAATAATGAGTCGCCAAGGGGAAAGGCATCTGTCAAATAAACTACAAGATGAACGGACAGCTTCTGCTCAAAAAAAATCCATCAGCCAGAAAAGCAAAACACATAAATACTATGTGAATTTCAAAGAGAAGTAGAAATGGACACAGATGGGAGAGTAGACAGACAAATTCATCTCAAATCCTGTACTTTTGATCCTGCCATTCACTTTAATTATAAAGTGTGAAAATATATCATGTATCGGAGACAGACAAATGCAGAAGGGAAGGAAGAACAGAAAAAAAAACCTGAAATTGCAATGAAGTACCTATGAACATATGGCTTGTCACAATAAAGAGTTCCACTAGGTGGCAGCAAATACTTTATAACTGTACATTCAAACCACATGCATCCAGGCCGACTTGTGGTTTTGGAATGAAACCGTTACCTCACTTTGTGAACCACAGATATTAGTGTCTTGCTCAATTTCTGTTTTTATTTCCAAAAAGATAGTATCAATTGTTGAGTGCATATACTGAGAGGAAGACCGTTTCAACATTGATTTGCAGTAAAAGTTGCAAATTCAGACGAAAAAAAACTCGTCTACTTTAATTCACAATTTTCCTTAAATAAATAAATAAACACTGAGGGGTAACCGAAACACTGCTGTATCGGTTATTATAGGTAATGAACAAGTGAGGTAATAAACAACTGAGAACACAAACGTATAATAAAAACAAAAACAAAAAAACAGATTTTTTACAAAAGTTACTAGCTTTGCCTTGCTGATAAATGTGCTAGACTACCAAGCCCCCTAAATCTTACAGTGGGGCAAAAAAGTATTTAGTCAGCCACCAATTGTGCAAGTTCTCCCACTTAAAAAAATGAGAGAGGCCTGTAATTTTCGTCATAGGTATACCTCAACTATGAGAGACAAAATGAGAAAATAAAATCCAGAAAATCACATTGTCTGATTTTTAAAGAATTTATTTGCAAATTATGGTGGAAAATAATTATTTAGTCACCTACAAACAAGCAAGATTTCTGGCTCTCACAGACCTGTAACTTCTTCTGTAAGAGGCTCCTCTGTCCTCCACTCGTTACCTGTATTAATGGCACCTGTTTGAACTCGTTATCAATATAAAAGACACAAAATTGTAGACCTGCACCAGGCTGGGAAGACTGAATCTGCAATAGGTAAGCAGCTTGGTGTGAAGAAATCAACTGTGGGAGCAATTATTAGAAAATGGAAGACATACAAGACCACTGCTAATCTCCCTCGATCTGGGGCTCCACGCAAGATCTCACCCCGTGGGGTCAAAATGATCACAAGAACGGTGAGCAAAAATCCTAGAACCACACGGGGGGACCTAGTGAATGACCTGCAGAGAGCTGGGACCAAAGTAACAAAGGCTACCATCAGTAACACACTATGCCGCCAGGGACTCAAATCCTGCAGTGCCAGACGTGTCCCCCTGCTGAAGCCAGTACATGTGCAGGCCCGTCTGAAGTTTGCTAGAGAGCATTTGGATGATCCAGAAGAGGACTGGGAGAATGTCATATGGTCAGATGAAAAAAACTCTACTCGTCGTGTTTGGAGGAGAAAGAATGCCGAGTTCCATCCAAAGAACACCATACCTACTGTAAAGCATGGGGGTGGAAACATCATACTTTGGGACCAGGACAACTGATCCGTGTAAAGGAAAGAATGAATGGGGCCATGTATCGTCAGATTTTGAGTGAAAACCTCCTTCCATCATCAAGGGCATTGAAGATGAAACATGGCTGGGTCTTTCAGCATGACAATGATCCCAAACACACCGCCCGGGTAACGAAGGAGTGGCTTCGTAAGAAGCATTTCAAGGTCCTGGAGTGGCCTAGCCAGTCTCCAGATCTCAACCCCATAGAAAATCTTTGGAGGGAGTTGAAAGTCTGTGTTGTCCAGCGACAGCCCCAAAACATCACTGCTCTAGGGGAGATCTGCATGGAGGAATGGGCCAAAATACCAGCAACAGTGTGTGAAAACCTTGTGAAGACTTACAGAAAACGTTTGACCTCTGTCATTGCCAACAAAAGGTATATAACGAAGTATTGAGATGAACTTTTGTTATTGACCAAATACTTTTTTTACACCATAATTTGCAAATAAATTCTTCAAAAAAATCAGACAATGTGATTTTCTGGATTTTTTTTTCTCATTTTGTCTCTCATAGTTGAGGTATACCTATGATGAAAATTACAGGCCTCTCATCTTTTTAAGTGGGAGAACTTGCACAATTGGTGGCTGATTAAATACTTTTTTGTCCCACTGTATACAGCAAGAGCACTAAATGAGTGTAGAGCATTCTTTATTCGATCATGGTGCAGACGCTAGCAATGCTTTTTAATTCCAGGTGTAAACATAATCGGAATAAATTATACACAATCTAGGTATGCAACTCATCTTCAATATTCAAGAAGAAGCATAAGTTCACAGAGGACCAGTCCCTCACCAAAAATGTAATTACAGGTTGTATGCACCATACTGCTATTCAGAATTTTAGTTTACCAGCATGCTGCCAAAATTATGACAGACGCCTTATGGAGACAGTTAACATGCTGCAGCTATGATTAGGACTTTATTCATTCTTAGCCTTACATGTACTATATACAGTCATATATACTGAAACAGGCACACTTCAGTCATCACCTAACCTACCATGCACCGTGCACATGCTGGGGTCCCGACATATGGGAGAGAAAAAATATCTAATAACAGGAAAAAGTTTTCACAGACAATACAGGCACTTACCACACTTAAGAAATGTAGCCCATCAAAATTAAATAAAAAGCTAGCAAAGAAAAATATGAATTGTGGTTGGTCGGTATGGGTGGATAAAGATGAGAGCATGTGTCTAACTCGTCATTTTTGAGACAATGGTGGTTAAGCTTACGAGTTGTGGACGTACATTTTTAATTGATCTTACAGTAATATAATTCCCAATATAAACATTAGTGTTGTAAGCATTTAGAGGAAGCCCATTTAAGAAGCACTTAGTGATTAACAACTGGGTTGGTGAACAGATAGATTTTGTGGCAGCCCTATATTTTTTGGGGCCCTGAAGCTTGAATCATTATGGGGTTCCCTTCACAACCAGCAAAAACTTCTGGGTAACCACCATTATCTTCTTCAGTGAGGTTGTTTCAGGACAGATAACCACAATTTTTTTTTTTTTAATTTAACAACTGCATGTAGGGGTTTTAAAACCCCTTCTCATAAGCAATATGTACTAATGTCACTTCTGGGGTCCCTCCGAGATTTGGGGCCCTGAAGCTTCAGCTTCATTAGTTTCATCATAGATCTGCCCCTGGACCTTACAAATAGTCAGCAGAGACTGGATATTGTTGCTTTTAGCAGCTTTAGCAGCAACCTGCAGGGGCAAGCTCATTAGCGCTCCCTCACCCCCCAGGATATCCGTACACATCAAGTGAAAGCAAACTTCAATAATTTAGCAAATGATCAATGAAAGATGTCTGTGTGGGGGAACTCCGAGAAATATACTAATATACCGAGAAGTATACCAATTCGCTGAGAGGAAGGGGTTGATCTTTTTTCCTCCCCATTTGAGTGGAGCTTGAGGCGAACCACATTTGAACAATAACTAAACAACAAATAAACGCAAAAAACACCACCAAACCCGGACGAAGGATCCCTGTTCCGGCCTTTTATTTTATTTATTGGATGCAAATATTCAACCCCAAAACGCTCAGAGACATAGCACTTTGTTTGCCACAAAGAGGTACAAGCCTTTAAAAAAAGTTTAATTGATGTTCATTAACTGCACTGTCAGAAGTTGGTCTCCCTTTGATGTGATGTTGCACTCAGCCAGTTTATTGTGGTGCTTAAAGCTTCATGGGAACTCCAAAAAAACTCTTTGATCAACTTTTAGTGTACCTTGCTGGTCAAAACTCCAAGGGAGAAATCCCAGTCAAGGAATGGTGCCACTCAAAAGTCAAGTCGGGGGAATCTCTCACGTCCTCTGCTCTTTGACTGAATGTTATAGGATCGCAGAGCTTGAAGCTTAGATCGGCCCTTATGTGTATCCACCTCAGGCACTTGGGAGTACTGAGGAGAGGTGTGTAAGAGTCTTTGGAGCTCCAAAGCCTGTGGGGGTCATAATTTGGCCATGGTTTCGGCACCCTTTCACCTCATACACAATATAATTAACTGTACTCACTTTATATTGAAATGCATATGGTGTATGCTGAGATTTTGTCACGTACACCACATACAAATACTTTTAATTGTGAACATGTATTGACTTTACTGTAGCAGACTTGTGATGTGCATACATTTAGTTACATTACAAACAGTTACAATAACGGTAGTTATGTATTGTGTCTTAGCGTTACTTAAAGTAGCTAACAGAAAATCAAAATGAAAAACTTGGATAAAACGATTAAATACACAACACTGGGTATAAACTGACATCAGAATAAAACATTAAATGAATGTAACTACAGTAACCGTACACTTTGCATTAGAATATGAGACAATAAGCCACAATACAAAAATACATGAAAACCCAAAACAGATAACCTAACTTACTGATACAGACACAAATCACTCCGAACATCTGGACAGAGAGAGAAACTGAAAAAGCAGTCAGAAAGTTAAGTAAGTTCAAATGTTTTCCTGAACAAAGGCGTTTTTTGCTTTTTAAAAAGAATAAATTGAGTCAGATGATATAATTAATTTAGACAGGTCGTTTGCGGTTAAAGGACCCAACTTCGTGATCTTAACTAAATTTCTAACAAAAATATTCATGGAAATCAGTTAAAACTCTGTACGTCTAGTGCTCTGCGCGACATACTGGAAGAACATCTGCTTCCCCGAGGTTCGGCTGCGCTGTAAGAAACTTTGAAGTCACGTTACATGCCAGTGTCCCTCGCTATGACAGACTCCTTGTTTTATTAGTGATTCATTACTGTATAGCGCATCGTTGATACAGATCGTAAAACTCTTTAAACATTAACTATTCAACGGCCAGCTTCTATTCTGTCCTCTACAGCTGACATGACATTGTGCCCAAACTTACCCGCTTGTGCTGTGCGTCTATCCTTGCCTGTCCGCCCCCGAGACGCGCCGCCTCCCGTTTCTTGTCAATCCTTTCTTGTACTGACAGGTGACTAACAGCATACCATCGTTGCTGAAGGTTCCAATTAGGCTGAACTGAATCCCACACATGGCTGCGGGAAGCGACCAAGTTTTTGTAAATGAATCTGTAGCCTCCGAAAAGGCTACTAGCATTTCGTAGGGTTGCCAAGGCCGCCATGTCTGCATAAATAAGACGTGTTTCTGCATTCCTGTTATTGGCTCTTTTGTACCACGTGGTACTCTAGGATTAACCAATGCATTGCGTGTCTACGTAATGAACTTGAACAAGAGGGCCCGGATGACAGCTCAGGCCCAAACTGTACCCCCCTCCCCATTCTTGGATTGTACCCAAGGTGACAGGAAATACTATTCTTGTGGATACTGACGGGCAGCAAGGGATAACAGCGTGGACGATACATGAGTGCGCCCTCTCTGTAGTCTTTTTTCACATTTAAATGTATTTTAGACAGTTTTAAATATTCGTAAGAATGTGACGTGTGGATGTTCTGACAGTGTTGGGTTTTTGTCGGATGCTCCGCTTTTCCTCTCACGTACTAAGGCCGTGCAAATTAGACTGCAGATTTACACAGTGAGTAAGTGTAAGTGGTGGTCTGTCCAGGGCTGAGACCCCGCATTTGCCGGTGTTTAGAAGATGGATAGACGAATGTCTGCATATCGTATACAGGTGCATCTCAATTAATTAGAATATCATCGAAAAGTTAATTTATTTCAGTAGTTCAGTTCAAAAAGTGAAACTCATATATTATATAGATTCATTATACACAGAGTAATATATTTCAAGCGTTTATTTCTTTTCATTTTGCTGATTATAGCTTACAGGTAATGAAAACTCAAAATTCAGTATCTTAGAAAATTAGAATATTACATAAGACAAATAAAAAACAATGATTTTTAATATGTTGGCCTACTGAAAAGCAATGTTTACGTACGCACTCAATACTTTGTCGGGGCTCCTTTTGCATGAATTACTACATCAAAGAGGCGATCAGCCTGGCACTGCTGAGGTGCAATGAAAGCCCAGGATGCTTTGATATGTCTGGTGTCTCTCATCTTCCTCTTGACAATACCCCATAGATTCTCTGTGGGGTTTAGGTCAGGTGAGTTTGTTGGCAAATCAAGCAGATTGATACCATGGTCAGTAAACCAGGTATTGGCACTTTTGGCAGCTTGTCAGCAGAGGGAAGCATGAAGTGCTCTAAAAGTTCCTGGTAGACGACGGCTCTGACTTTGGACTTGATAAAATACAGTGGACAAACACCAGCAGATGACATGGCTCCCCAAATCATCACTGACTGTTGAAACTTCACACTGGACTTCAAGCAACTTGGATTATGTGCTTCTCCACTCTTCCTCCAGACTCTGAGATCTTGATTTCCAAATGAAATACAAAATTTTCTTTCATCTGAAAAGAGGACTTTGGACCACTGAGCAACAGTCCAGTCCGTTTTCTCCTTAGTCCAGGTAAGACACTTCTGACATTGTCTCTGGTTCAGGAGTGGCTTGACACAAGGAATGCGACAGTTGTAGCCCATGTCCACTCCTTGTGAATCTCCCCCAAATTCTTGAATGAGCTGTGCTTCACAATCCACTCAAAGCTACGGTTATCCCTGTTGCTTGTGCACCTTTTACTGCCACATTTTTTCCTTCCACTCAACTTTACAATAATATGTTTGGATACAGCACTCTGTGAACAGCCAGCTTCTTTAGCAATGGCCTTTTCTGGCTTACCCTCCTTGTGGAGGGTGTTGATGACTGTCTTCTGGACAACTGACAAGTCAGTAGTCTTCCCTGTGATTGTGTGGCTTACTGAACCAGACTGAGAGACCATTTAAAGGCTCAGGACACCTTTGTAGGTGTTTTGAGTTAATTAGCTAGGTGGAGTGTGACACCATGAGTCAACAATATTGAACTTTTTGACAACATTGTAATTTTCTGAAATACTGAATTTTGGGTTTTCATTAGCTATAGGGCATAATCAGCAAAATGAAAAGAAATAATTGCTTGAAATATATCACTCTGTGTGTAATGAATCTATATAATATGTGTTTCACTTTTTGAATTGAATTACTGAAATAAATTAACTTTTCAATGATATTCTAATTTATTGAGATGCACCTGTATACTCTGTTACCTTGCTTCAATATTTGATCATGAACCTGCTTCATTTGACCCTAGGTTATCTGATTTTTATATATATATTTTTTAGTTCTTTATTTTGCTTTATACAATTTCTTGTATTAGGAATTTGTTAGTTTTCGTATACCCCTTGGGGTCAGAGCGCAGAGTCAGCCATTGTACAGCGCCCTTGGAGCAATTACAGGTTAAGGGTCTTGCTCAAAGGCCCAGCAAAGTAGGATCTCATTTGGCAGTGACGGGGATTTGAACTGGCAGCCTTCTGGATACCAGGACAGATCTTTAGCCTCATATTATATCAAATGAAAATTTTGATATGATCCAAAAGTATTTTAACAGAATATAATGTTAAAAAAAGAGACTGTGTGCTTCTGTCACCAGAAGATGCTGATTTAAAATTGTGCGACAATATTTAGGAGGACGGTCGGTGAGATATCGTAAACTTTCATGAAAACTTTAAACAAAATAAACCTGGCCAAAACCGTAATACCACCGAGTATTTTCAGCCAATGAATTGTTCAGCACAAGTGTGTGTAGAAATTTCTCTTTTCTGAGGCACTTTTCATGCCTAGGTTCATACACCTTTATAGTGTCTCAGTGTAGCTGTGGCTGCTCACTTTGCCTTCAGTCATGTTAGAGGTTTTTTTTCCTTTTAGCCATTATGGTATGTATTTGTCAAATTTTGTTTTTATATTTATTTATTTAGCTTATGTAAAAATGCTACATTTCAACCTGCAAACAAATAATGCTCTATCTATCTATCTATCTATCTATCTATCTATCTATCTATCTATCTATCTATCTATCTATCTATCTATCTATCCCCAACTTTTTTCACCCGATTAATCCATGGCATGTTTTTAAAAGTAATTTTACCCCGACACTGTTTTTTTTAACATTTATTGAATTTATTAAAATCAAATAACATTCCATACAAGCATGTCAAGTTTTACAAAACTAGGTTCAAAACAAATCAACTCCCACCCATGAAAAAGAGAGCTAGGCCAACAGGGTAAAACTTTAATAGCAGGAAAAGTAAGTGCGTAAATAAATAAATAGAATTTAAAAAAAGGAAGAGAATCTGTTTCCACAATTTAAATGCTTATTCTAAAATGTTATTGATTAGATCCTGTCAGGTTTTAAAAATGTTTTGTGCAGATCCTCTAAGTGAGAATTTGATTTTTTCCAATTTCAAATAGTATATAACATCAGTTACCCACTGACTTAAAAGAGGTGGGTTAGGATTCTTCCAGTTGAGAAAGACAAGTCTACATGCTAGCAGTGTAGTAAAGGCAATTACAGTTTACTTGTCCTTCTGCACTTTAAGCTCATCTGGAAGTACACCAAACACAGCTGTTAGTTGGTTAGGAGGGATTGTGACACCAAAGGCTATCTGACAGGCATTTAAAGGTTTTGATCCAGAATGATGTTAATTTGGTACACACCCCCAAAACATGTGACCCAGTGAGGCTGGCACTTGATTGCAACGTTCGTAGGTCGGATCTTGCCCTGGAAACATTTTTGACAATTTTAAACGAGACAGATGCGCTTGATATATAATTTTAGGTTGAATAATTGTATGCTTTGCACATGTAGAGGTAGAGTGAATTCTGTGCATGGCCCCCCACACTGTTTTATTCAATAATTTGAGTTTATACTTCAACCATAACAAAAAGGAAATCTATTAAGGTACTGTTTTAAATATTTGTGTTTTAAGTTCAAATAACAATAATAATAACACATCATAATGCTATTTCACAAACTAGGCCTACTTCAAATTTTCTTCTCAACCTCAGATTTTTGAGCAAAATTACCCAATGAGTAGGCCAAATTTACATCCGGTTGGGAACCCCTGTGGTAGACCATATGTAACCATGTTTTTTTTAATAGATAGGAGTTCAGGTGAACATATCCCAAGTCTCTAATCCCTTAAACTAAGAATCTAACTATTCTAGTATATTAATGGATCCGAGCAACAGTGGTATTTTTGCTACATTTGACAACCAAAAAAGAGTAATCTATGAAGCACTATGGTTTCAGCTGATTTTCTTGAAATACATGATCAACAGTAATATTGTATGCTAAAACATTTTTAGTTTTAGTACTGAAAGAGAAACAGTACAGTAAAAAATGTCTTTCATTTTCACTTTCATTTTTGCCTTTCTCAAGAAAAATTAAGTGGTAGCCATACTTGGCTGAACACCGGGATTTCGGAATTGTCTATCCACAGTTTGTGTGTTCTTCCATGTCTTTTTTTTTTTGTAAAAGTAAATTCGTTTACACATTACAAGATGCAATCTACAACAATTCCATTACACAATACAACAAAAACAATTTTGTTAAGGAACAGTCATTTTCCCATTTTCATCTCAACCAAAGACCATCATCCTTCCAAAACCTTGGACCAAACATCCATACTACAAACTCACATTTTGGATATAAAATCAACTCCCCTAAAAACCCTGTTCCCCACTATCCACAAGCCTTTCCATCTCTCCTTAGCTGCTGCAAAACTCCACTTCTCAATATCTCTCTTGATTTCTTTTCTAGCTCATTTTCCATATTCTTATTTTACACCTGGCATCCCATATGCACATCTTTGCCAGGCTAATAATAAGCCATATTACAAAGGATTCCCTTGAACATCTGCCATTTCCAACTAGACCCTCTCCTTTCAGAACTAAACCATATGATAAAAAAACAACTGAATCTTTTACCATTTTCAATAAGCCTTCCATAATCTCCTAAACATCGTGTCCAACTGCATTCTCAAAATATGTGTTTAAAGGTGTCCACCTGGGCACAGTTTGGTTTTGTACATCTCTTTGTCTGTATCAGACCTTGACTATACATCCTCTTCTTCACACATAATCGTACCCACACCATCATCCAGTTTAAGCTCTTTTGGCTGTACCACTGCCCATATCGCCACTTCAAACCTTATCAAACTCCGCCCCTGCTTTATTGTAGGCCTGCCTGCTTTATACAAGGCTTTCAGTTTGTGGCACAAAGCAACATCTGCAAATTCCGTGTACTTCGTTTTCAATTTTGCTACATATCCATAGCCTCCTGGTCTCTCTCTGTCTTTGGTGTCAAATTTGACTACACTGTCAGAAGCCTGATTAAGTAAACTGCAGAGCCAAAAAATTATTGTCTTAGATATCTCCACGAACAGGTTAAGTGGTGACTCTAACCCAATTGGCAAAGAGTGGGACAGGGTGCGGTCTCTTTCATGCGTGGTTTCCGAGCTCGAGTTTAATGCTGCAAGAAAGGGTGACTCTTTCGTTTGTTTCTCAGAGGTTGCCGAAAAATCGGTGAGAATGATGAACCTCTAACCGTGATTGCCAAAACATTTGATGAATGTAACTATTTAAAAATGTACGGAAGCGTATTAGGGCCACGGAGAAGAAGAAAAAATACGGAGACATTTCCACTTTATTCTCGGTAGTTTATTTTGTCATTAAGGCAGAATGTCGTCAACTAAACTTCATCTTAAAATGAATGTTTAATTTAGTAGATTTTCTCAAACCCCGTCATAAGTTAATGTAGTACATTAAATGCTTTGTGTCAAGTGTTCCCAGAGCCATGTTAATCGCTGTGTGCTTCTTAAACTGACTTCCTCTTACACTAAGAGGACCCGCAGGCAGCACACAAAATACATTCACTTCATGATATTCCTACTCTCTGAACATGTAGAATACTAAGATAAATATTTGGTATCATTTTCATGATGAAATGCATTAAAGCATGTATTAATCAGGAGGGGGCGCGGTGGCGAGGAGGTTGCACTGCTGCTTCGCAGCAACGTGGTCCCGGGTGTTCCCTGCTTTGAGTTTGCATGTTTTTCTGGTGGGTTTACTCAGCGTGCTTCAGTTTCCTTTCAAAGTCACGTAGGATGTAGGATTTTGCTATGCTATATTGACCCTAGTGTATGTACAGCTCGTATTCACCCTGCGAAGTGCTGGCGCCCCGTTCAGGATTTGTTGCTTCCTCGCGCACGATGCTTGCTGGGATGGGCGCAAATTTAATGGATGGCATAATTAAACATGTATAACGAAGATATATTTTAAAGTTCTGAACACTCCGTGGTCTAAGTTTATGACTAGTTTTACTTTCACAAAGACGTTTATCGTGTGGTGATTGGTTATGTGGAGAAAGAAAAAGGAAGGATAGGAACTGGGGGTTTGGTATGTCAGACAGAGACAGCACGCATGCAATAAAGAAAGCCCGCTAAGAAGAACATCCATTGAATTCTGTTCTTGTGTCGCCGACCAGCAGATCACGAACCCAACATTTACACAATATTTCAGTTAAACCTGTGTGATACCCATTCATACATCCAGTTTTTTGGAGCCTCGTCACACCTGCCATAAAGTTCTCTACACTGAACTAAGACCTGGGGACCCCTTACTGTGAGGAAGCAGCACTACCGCCTCACTACCGTGCATGTTTAATACCTGCTTTAATGCATTTCATTATGAAAATGATATCAAGTATTAATCTTAGCATTCTACATGTTCAGATAGCAGGAATATCATGAAGTGAATGTATTCTGTGCGGCGATCGCTACCTGCGCGTCCTCTTAGTGTAGAGGACGTCAGTTTAAGAAGCGCGTAGCGATTAACAACTGGGTCGGGGAATACTTAACACAAAGCATTTAATGTGCTACAGAAAATCTAGTAAATTAAACATTCATTTTAAGATTAAGTTTAGTTGACGACATTCTGCCTTAATGACAGAATAAACTACGAGAATAAAGTGGAAATGACTTTAATCTCAATATAAACGGCGAGAATAAATTGGAAATGGCGAGAAGTCGTCATGTTCAGTTTATTCTCGACATATATATTTTTTTCTTTTTTCAGTGTCTGTATTTTTTTTCTTCTCCGTGGCCCTAATACACTTCCGTAAAAATGGGATCCGATGTAATCAAAAAAGTAAAAATTAAAACATTCGATTATTGTACTGGAGAAGTGAGGTGTCGCTAGGGAAACAGCACGATGAACGTGCAAGTTCAGAACTAGTGACAGAAGTGGAAGAGTCCACCTGAACACATCGGTAATGAGTAGGACAGATTGTAAAGTAATAGAAAAGAGACGAGACTCAATATATACTTTGTATACTTTTTATCCTTCGTCTGTGCTGTATCTTGGACTCAGCTAAAGTAGATTTCGGTGCAAGAAGAAGGCGACGTGTGGTAAAATCGGAAATATTCAGTTAGGCGACAAGATGAGGACCGTACAGAATCTACAGCGTGAAAGCCTCCCATAAGCTAAAGTGATTGGCCCGCACGGCTACGTGCGTCACTCTTTACAAGAAAGTCGGCTCCGTTAGTCTACAGGATCAGGTTAAAGGCGTTCGAGAAAGCGACCGAGTACGTTTCTTATAAATTCGCATACTTTTTTCGAATGGCTCAATAAATCTACGTTGATATAGCGCCAGTGATTTTCGTTTCTTTCAACAGTGTTGCCCTTTGAAGAAAAGGCACCTGGTGTATGTTGTCATTACGTAAGTAACTTGGGTAGTTTAGTATGACTGGATATCATATTAACCGGGTAAGTTTATGTTGCAACAAACCAAATGTCGTTCATTGCCATGAGACATTAAATAATTAAAACGTGATGTCGCATAGCTTTGTTCCCAGATGGGTTGCAGCTTTTATCGAGCACGGGACTATTTTTCAACAGGTTTCCCTACGAAAAAAGGGGACATAGTCCGGAGGCAATTTTCGGATATTTTTCAAAAGATTTTAATCAGGTATTTTCATTTTAAAAAAGCTCAACTGTTTTCGGGATCGATGCTAAATACTCAGGTTGGGTACTTAAGATTAAGATTATTTCTATGATAGCGTTATTATGCAAAGACGTTTGATTTGGGGCATAATGTTTTAGCTGCATTAGATGTTTTTGGAAATACATCCCTAGCTTTGGGACTTTTTACCATTTAGATAATTCATTTGATTGATATAGGAATTACACAAACTAAATAAGTGGAAAGTTAATTATAATAACAACATTTTATTAATTTAGTACATTTTTGTAGACGAAAGTAGCCAAAAGTGCTTTACAGTAATACTGCTGTCACTGTCCTGCTCCACAGACAGATTGAGGAGATCGTTCCTCCCCCAAACTATGCGACTCTTTAATTCCACCAGGGGGGGTAAACGTTAATATTTAACATTATACATAGTTATTGTCTGTTTTTTTCACCTGTATTATTATCATTCTTTAATTTAATATTATTTATTGTATCAGTATGCTGCTGCTGAAGAATGTGAATTTCCCATTGGGATTAATAAAGTATCTATCTATCTATCTATCTATCTATCTATCTATCTATCTATCTATCTATCTATCTATCTAATAGATAAACAGAGTACAAAGTCAGTAAAAACTAGGGAATGGTTATATTTATAACAGTAGAAAATCATATTGTACACCATAATAACAAAACTAATGATGGCTAAGGAAAATAAGAAAATAACAACTCCAGTTGGCAAAATGTTGGCAAAAAATAAACTTGTGGGATTCCAAGGCCAAAAAGTCCACCCCTCCAGTCCTGGGCATTCTATAGTCCATGAATGTGTCGCTTTTAACAAGATAGTTCTGTTTAGCTTTGTTCATCTTCCTAGCATCTCTGGAGACTGCAGCACACTTGGGCCAGGGGGCATTGGTCCATTGTGCCACCACAGAGTACCAGAAAAAAAAGAAAACCACAAAAGTAGTGATTTGTGACCAGCCAATAAAACAGCAAATAGAACTGCATTTTATGGAAAGAGTCAATTTCCTTCTCCCCTCAGTATGAAGCAATGCTAGTCGTGCTTTTTACTGTTTTTCAACTGTATTGACTTGGCATATCTCTGATATTAAAGTGTTCCAGACTTTTGGGCCATAGAAACAGAAATCTTCCTCACCAGTTCTTTTATGCTTCACTCTCAGAAAACTGAGCAAGACAGTGTTGATCCAAGTCTACAATTAGGAATGTAGGGAGACAAGCAACCCAAAATATAAGAGCTAAATTGTTTAGAGCCTTATTGGCCCTTAAAAATAACAGTTCTTTAATGGCATTGCTTGACAAAGAAGGATTTCATTCTGAAAAGGGCTCTTTGCATGAAAGTTGTTCCTTTGGCTTTGAAAAGGTTTCACACATGTGGACAAAACAGAAATCTTTAATGTGTAGTAGTCTACCTAGGAGGCAATTGATAGATCAAGAAAGAAAAAACGGTGCCTGTGTTATTGTATGTAGCAAGAGTCCTTTTAAAATCATGTACCCACTGGTATTCATGGCCATTCATGAAGTTTGTTGCAGATCTGAATAAAAAGTTAATTCTGAAAACACCATGATTCTTTTAAGAACCCAAAAGGGGTCACCTATAGCATAGATTTGGTACCTTAATTATTAAGGGTTTACACAATTAAAAGTTTTTGAAAATCAACCCTAAAGGATATGGGTAGCCAGTGTAGCGATGCTAAGACTGTTGAGACATACTTAGATTTTCTCATTTTATTTAAAATTCTTGCTGCTGCATTTTCTGATACTAATTCTGATAGGAGTGCATTGCAGTAATCTAGATGGCTAAAGACAAACGCGTGTATTAACTTTTCAGCATCTTGCAGTAAGGTAAAATATCTAACTCTTATCATGTTTCTTAAGTGCAAGAATGCACTGTTACTAATATCCTTAATATGTGATTTGAAGTTTAGCTCTGAATCTAAAATTTGCCTAAATTCTTTTCTTCTGGCCTTGCTTGTAATACCAGATGACATCATTTATTTCTAAGGCCCTCACTTTTTTGTTTGCTGTCAATAATTAAAATTTCTGTTTTTTCTTTGTTGAGTTTAAGGAAATGATTACTTATTCATTTAATGATGTTAATAAGACACTGGGACAGAGGATTTGGAGCCTCAGAGTTATCTAGTGGTATTGACAAATACATCTGAGTGTCATCTGCATAGCTGTGATATTTCACTTTATGTTTTGAAAATGATGAAGCCTAATAGGAACATGTGGATTCAGAACAGTATGGGGCCCAGAACAGATCCCTGTGGCACGCTATACATCATATCCCAGATCTTTGATGTATAATCACCAAAACTGATAAAGATTTTTTTTCCTGTGATATAAGAGTGGAACCAACTTAAGGTCAACCCACTGTCTAAGGCTGTCAGTAAGTATGCTGTGATCAGTGGTGTCAAATTCTGCTCTCGGGTCTAATAGAATAAGAACTAATAGATTATTTGAATCAGTATAGTCATTAATGACTTTAACCAATGCAGTTTCTGTGCTGAGATTGGGTGTGAAACCTTACTGATATTCATCCAATTGGTCATCTATTGGCTCACTTCACATCTCATTTTTGTTTGGCTGCTATTTAAGGAAAAAAAGAAGCAATTCAGAAGATAGAGTTTTTAAAACAATTCAGATAACAGCAGAAACTGGTCACTGATGTAGAAAGTAGCAGGAAGGAAAACCTGTAGCCGCTGAGGCCCTCCAGGTTCAGAGTTGGACACCACTGATTTAGATAACTAACTATTAACTATATCAAAAACACTGTTGATCAGTTAAGCAGACATATCTTTTAAAAAGCCTGTAGGGTGTGATAACTGAGTAGTTATTCTATGATGATGAGATAGACTTATTTTATTAAAGAAGTTTAACTGACTTTGTTCACCATGTTTAGGTTCCACTAGGTTTGTGCGTGAAGTCAATGGCATACTCAGTACTTGAAGTGGAAACCAATATTTTTCAGTACTCTTTGTTTTTGTCAGGGGTGAGGAGGTCTGTGGGCGTCCCAGTTCCCCTTTTCAGTTTTTGAGGGAACTTTTATATGTATTTATTATTTAAAAGCTTTGGGGTGTCCTTGGGAGGATCTGCGCTTGAGGTGATAGTCAGCTACCATTTACTGTTAGTACTCTGCTGCTGAACTAGAAAAATGTTGGGTATACTACATCTTATTTCTATACTTTATCTGAAAAGAATGTTACTGTAGGATGTATAAATATAAATGGATGACCCAAACAGCAACACCTGGTTTGTGCACAAGGTGTTTGTTGTCTCTTTAAGAGACTAATTCACCCACCTGTATACAATGGCCTAGAAGAGGTCTGGTGCCAAGTGTGTGAAGAGATTAAGGGTTAACTGTGTGTTGCAGTGAGGAAGTAAAATCCATGTTCCTCAAATATTCACTTTTACATGGTAAATTTTAATCATTTAAATGTTTCTTTAATGGGGATTTTAGGTATTTTTGTACATACATATATATTTTTAACGGTCAAGATAATTTAACTGATTGCAAGTTATTTGCTTTGTAGAGACAATGGGGCTTGTCAGAATTTTCTTTACTTTTTTCACTATACTGTTAGATTAATTTGCAATGTTGCACAGTTTGTTTATAGCTTTGGTTTTTCCTTGTTTCATTATTTTTTCAGTAGTTCTTGTGAGGTTTGTAGGGTTCTCTTGCACATTGTGAAGTTCATTTGTATTCACTTATTAATGGACGCCTTGAGGAGTGCATATTGCATTAGTTTATCTCTTATTTGTAATAAATTTTATTTGTATGACTCTATAAAGACATGAGCATTTATTATATTAAATGCCGGACTTGTGCTATACTACCAAAGTGACGTATGTAGCCACTGATGGTTTAAACATACAACAGACAGGGCAGGATGCAAAAGCTGGTCAATGGTTGTAAATAAGGATTTCCTGTGCTGTGGTTTATAGGAGAAACAGGACCGTCTCTCAGGTAACACTAAGATATTACAGTTATATCTGTTTGTATGAGCCTTTAGTATTTTGTTTTTGTAAGGTTTATGGATGTGGTGAGAGAGGACATACAGGTGATGGGTGTAACAGAACAAGATGCAGAGGACAGGAAGATATGGAAGAAGATGATCCACTGTGGCGACCTCTAACAGGAGCAGCCGAAAGAAGAAGAAGAAGAAATTACAGCCTTACTGCATTTTCGCCAAAGTTCCAAACTGTCTTTGTCTTCCAGGGTATTATGGCTGTGGTGAATGTTTAAACAAGTTTTGTAGGAGGTACAATGTCTTCCAGTGGTGATTGGTGAAAAAAATTAGGCGGGGGTGCAGTTTTTTGGGGTGACAAACTGAAACATCACTTCATAGCTCAGGAGAGAAGAAAAAACACATACACAAACTGTAATGTTGCTTACACACAAAGCAATCTGAGTAGTGAGAAAAGCACTACATAAATGTAAAGAATTATTATTATTTCTATTATTATTATTATTATTAGTAGTAGTAGTAGTAGTAGTAGTAGTAGTACCATAGCCAAAAATGTGTTGCTGGGTGGGCATTCATGAAACTATGTGGGTGAATAAAATTTCTCCCAGATAAGATGGTTTATAGAACTTGACCATCAGCGGCTGAAGGAGGGATATCTTCTAATAAAACCCTGCTCAGTAATGCACACAACGTTGCATTCTCACAAATTCAAAAATCCAGCTGTTAAAAATACAAATCTACCCTCCTTGGCTATTATAAGAAGAAAATTAAAAGAATGGCCTTACAATGATGCAAAAAAACAAAATGTTTTATGTAATTTATCTTATTACTAATAGGAAAACAGACTTTTTAATAATATTCTAATTTTAATTTCTTAAAAATTTTCAGTATCTACTGTATAAGAAGTTTTTTTTCAAATAATAATATAGTGTAATTCAATACAAAACAATTAAAAATGTAAAAGGTTATTAAGTATCCAAAAAAAAAATTGTGGTGATCTGTTGCAGAACATCTTCCATTGAAGAAGATAACAGTGGTTACCCAGACCTTATTGCTGGTTGCAAAGGGCAGCCATAACAGTTCAAATTGGAGGTCCACCACTAAATCTATGTGCTCCCCGACTCATTTGTTAAGTGCTTCTTAAATTCCTCTTGTACTGACCAGACCGTAACCAGGAACAGCAGAAGCCACACAGAATATATTAAATTAATGTTATGGCAGTTCTGTAAACTTTTAGAACACTAACGTTTATACTAGAGATGATACTACTGTAAGATAATTTAAAATGTGTACTGTTAATAATTATTCATTTTTAAGTTGATATTTCTATGTTCTTTAAAAGTTTTAAAGACTGTGTTTGAAGCTTTCCACTCGCATACTTTCACTGAGGTGTTTTCTGTGTTGTAATTGGTTATATATGGAGAAGTGTGAAGAAAGAAAAGGGAAGGACAGAAACTGGAGTTGCTTTGTTTGGATCGAGAGTGCAGTTGCAATAAAGAAATCCAACCAAAGAAGAACATCCATTGAATTCTGCCCATCGCCTCATGAATCCAGCACCTACACATGATTTAACTTAAACAAGTGGGCTATAACTGATACCCATTCACTTGTTATATCTGTAAAGGTTCTCTGCATTGAATGTAATTTTGATTTAGCAATCACTAAGTATTTTTTCCAGTTACCATGGCAAAATGCAATGGAGTACCCACAATGTTTTCATCTGTGTGGATTCAACAGTGTGTCAAAAGGCGAGGAATGATGTGTTTAATGGTGGATGGCTTCTGGGTGTATCCCTGTTGACACCTGTAACAAACCCTATAGGCAGTGGCTGAATAGCAGTGCAATATGATACAATATAATACAATACAACTTACTTTTGTATAGCGCTCTTCACCTAGACAGAGTGCTGCAAACAAATTCTCAGGTAAAGTACAGATTACTACTGTATACTAAATACGAAATACATAATTAGTGCATAATCAGTACATATAAAGATGCATATTTGTTAAAATATACTGAAATCAAAGCAGGAACTGATTAACTTAAATGCAAACCAAAGAATATCTCCCCGCTATTGAACTTATGAACTATGGTCGGTTGACAATGGAGGAGATTAAAATTGTAATTGAGAAAGTCAAAGACAAAGTCAGACCCAGTCACAGTCCTGGAGACCAAAGCCGTCTAGCTGCTTACCCTCTCCTGAGCATTATATAATAGTAGAGTGTGTTTTGGGCCATACAAACCGATGAGTGAATCTTTCCATCTGATGATTCCAATACTCCTTTATCTGAAATGATTTTTCCATATGTAAGAGAGCAGCTGGTCAACAGAATAATAACGGTTTATAAATATTGTTTACTTATATTTTTGTTGAAATAACAGAAATGTAGTATGTACAGCTAATTAGCAGCTCTATTCAGGGTATGCTGGACCACTCTTTCTCAAACACCTTTGGGTGGCAGATTGCTGCTGGTGGTTTCGCTGGTGGCTGCACTTCAATCGTAACCACACAAGAAATTTAAAAAAAAGCCATGTCACCTAATAACTTGCTCAAAGTAAAACTTCCTCCACTCCTACATTCCACCTAAGAAACAGACAGCACTGAGCGCTTATTTCACCGTGGGCAATATACCCCCCACCACCATTCTTCCACTCATTCATTTTACCAAAGGAGAAACTCTCTTCAGTTGCTGTCTTTGGGTCGTCAGTGAATATAAAAAGGTAAAACGGGGTCCCGGTGCTATATAGGTCAAAAACCACTGTGCTAGACTAAAATTGAGAGTCTTCAGCCTGGATTTAAAAACGGACACTGAACGGGTATTCATTATATTACCCGGCAGATCATTTCAATCATTCTATTCCAACAATGCAACACAGAACATTATCATCCGAAGGACCAAGCCCAATTAGGTGACCACAGCAGCGAGGTTAAATAAGTAGTACTTTATATTCATTTACAATGTGACTGCTTAATAAGGGTTTTAAGAAGTGCCAGAGAAACTATCTTGTATGTTATGTAAGTGCATCATAAACCTGCTAATGAATCGCTAAGATTAATCTTTTTTGGGAAATGTATAGCCTGTAAATGAGAGGCTGTGTTCCAAGAGCGTGTATCAACGTGGCCTGAGTATCTTACTTGGTTAGTTTTTAGAAAGTAGTGAAAGAGCTTGGTGGGAAATTAAAGAGAAGAACATCTTTATGTGTCTCTCATATGTAAATCAACTATATTCGAAACAGTCAACCATTCTTTAGCGGTACTTTATGATTCTTTACTTGATCGTGTGCTTCCTCATAGAACTGTTGCTTGACAAAGCTCCATTTCATTCTGGGAAGGGTTCTTTGCATATGAAGTTGGTTCTTTTTACTTTGAAAAACATCATGAAGAAAAAACTAATTATTTATTATACGGTAGGCTACCTAGTAGGACACTAACATTTTTAGAAAAAAAACAATGGAATTAGTCCGTTACTTTTGGTATGCAGCAAGAGGCCTATTACATTTGTGACCCATTGCTTTTAACAAATCAATTACTAGGTAGTCATAACTATTTGGAGCCTGCTCCACATCTAAACAAGTAAAGGTTCTTTCCGGAACCTTCATGTGGATAGGTCTTTTGGGAACCAAAAATGTTCCCCTATGGAATCACTCTGAAAAACCACTTTGGCACCTTTATTTTTTAGTGTCATCCCATCCAGAGTGTGTTTCTCCGTTCATCTCAATGACTTCTCCCGACCCGTGAGTAAAACTGGTTAAACTTAATACAAAACAGAAAAAAAAGACGACTGTATAAAGTGAATTAAATTTGAACATACCTTTTGTGTGCAATTTTCCCCATTGATAACGGCAACTTACAAAGGCTGACTTTGCTATGGTGATTCCCTAAAGCGAGCATCTGCTGCTTATTTCAATCCAGCTCTGACTAGCTTTTACACAGCTGCCAACCCAACAGGCAGTGCCTTCTCTGCTGTTGCCTTCTATAAAGTCATACTCACATCAGTGTAGTATATAGTAGGTGCTAAAATAATATGTATATCCTCACATAATCATAATACATTTTTAAAAGTAATGGTTCTGTAATGGCACTTTACTGGGCTATTGCTTGACAAAGTACCATCGGAAGGGTTCTTTGCCAATGAATTTTTTGGGGGGTTTTGAAGAGGTACCTAATATGTGGACAAAATAGAAATCATTATTGTTCAAGAAGAACATAGCTCGTGCTATTGTATTTAATGAGAGTCCCTTTAAAATCATGAGTCAGGACCCACTAGTGTCTCTATTATATTAAAAAAGTTTTCCATCATGTCTTCCGTTATTCAGCATTGACCACGCCCCTCCACACTGCTCGCCCAATCATTATTCCTACTGCGCACATCCTCTCTCCTTACCACCCCGCGAAACTCTCAGTACTGCTACCTCGTCCTTCAGCGCAGTTTGTTGTGATGGCACGGCAGAAAATCAAATTAGCTATTCACGAATGTCGAATTTTAGATTGCAATAGAAAAGAGCGTCAGGAGCTAGTAATGAACGTCGAAAAAAAAAAGAAAATAAACAAAAAAGCTCCATATGATAAAAATCAAGAACAAAGAGAATCGCCCAATAAACGAAAAAGAGAAAAATGTTCTGAATAATATGCAAACAGAAATGCAGAAAGCAACGTTTATATAATGTAAGTTAGAGGATAAACTAATTCATTGTTTTTGACGAGGCGTTAATGTAATTTAATTTTTTTATTTACTTTTTATTGCGTTTTACATTTTGCATCATTTTATTATTCATTGGGATTTAAAATAGACAGTTGTAGTGAATGCTCATGTAATTTTTTTTACTCTACAGTATACATAATAAGTAAGTCCAAACCGTCTTCTTCCTGCCTCATATACTCTTCTATATACCATCTCTTTAAATACAATCACTTTCTCTAATGGAGGAGCACCCTGATGCCTTTCGATCTGCTCAGCCATGAGATAGCGGGCGCCCAGACTGTTCTCATCTATTCATGGTTATTTTTGGAACCTGTTACGTCTCTAAATGAATGCAGGATCTTTCTGGAACCTTCTTGTGGATGGGTCTTTTAAGAGTGTGTCTACAGAATAATTTCGGCTGATTTTGTGGCGTCTTGTGACTCAGCGGGTAAAGGTCGTAGTTGGATTTCAGGTAAGGGAAGACTCGTGGCGGTTTGATGTAACCCATTACTCTGCAATATATTTGAAACTCGCATCCTTAAGTACCGAACAAGGCACAACCTGTGTGATTTATTTTTTTGCCCCAGCTACACAGACTGGCAGTTGTGTGACCCACCGAAGCTCAAAGTTATAATGAGGAGCTCAAATGCGTGACACAAGTGGAGAAAGCAGACGAAGGAGAAATGCACCGTATTGGCAAATATGAAAATTCATGTACTGTATTAGATTTTTGTCTTGGGTACTGCGTTTCCTCTTATTTATCCAACTTACAGCTACCCTTATCTGGCAACACTAAACTCACCCAGTGTCCGTAAAAGTTAGCATGTGCGAGAGGGTGCAGAGTGGCAACCTGTCCGTGGCTGGTTGGTATATGGGGTCCTCAGTCACGGTTCTGGAGGGCAGCGGTGGCTAAAGGTTTTCATTCCATCCAGTTTCCTAATTAGAACTCGGTCCTTGTTGATAATGAAACTTACAGTATATACTGTACAACGGCTACCTGCATTTAAATATAAACATTATGTTAACATTTCTGAACATGCCATCTTATATATAGCGGTCATCCAACATTTTATTGCTCTTTAATTAGTGAAGGGGTGTTCACCAACATGTGAAAGATGTCTCTTTTTTTTCAAATTATTGCTGAAGTTTAATAAAATAAATCAATTTTATACCTTTTAAAAGATTAGGAGCTGTGAAAAGAAGAATGAGGGCTTTGAATACACTCAAAAAAGGATTTGTTACATGAATATAACTTAGTCATGCACAGTGGATCCAAACAATTAGTTTGAGTAGTTTTAAAATGATACATTCTTTTTATGTTGACGTATTCAGTTTATGTTCAGAAAACCTAAGGTAAATTAAATAAAGGTCTTTGTGTAGAATTAAAGTAACTGAATCCTTCAGTTGTGGATATATATTTTTTTTAAGTCAATCCAACTAAACTTTATTTCACTACATATAAATGTTAATTATACACAGTGGTGTGTATGTAATGGTTCACTTGTCACCACAGCAGGCAAACAAGCTCTATTTTGGCTCCTTGCATTTTTATGTAAAACATTTGAGTATATTGTATTAAAAACCAAGAAAAAGATGTTTTTCTGATGTAGAGTGTGCAATATGTACAGTATGGGGAAAAAGTGCCATAAAGCAGTTTTCATAACCCCACAAAACAATGGCATTTCGGGAAAAGAATCAATTTACTAAATGTCTTTAAATATCTTTCCAAGTATACAACGGTATGGGGGTCCTTTGAAGCGTATTGTCAAAAAAGGGGCAGTTCCTTATGCAAAATATCAGACTATGTAAATCTGGGATAGTCGTGGTACATAAAACATGATTATTTTAAGTTAAATCAACTTAATTAAACTGTGTAGAGGGAAAATTGAAGTACCACATTTTGAGGCTTAGGGAAGTATTCATTTTGAGTAAGATTAACATAAAATGAGTGAGTAATGCAAACATTACCTGTGAAAGATTATGCTTCTGTTGAAAGAAAATATTCTGATTGCTTTGTTTAAACACAAATTAATTGTGTGATATCAAACAAATTTAAGTCAATGTAAGCAGAAAAAGTTATGTACTGGCAGCAAATATAACTATTTTAAATGAAAGTAATCTAAATTAAATATGTACAGAAACATCCCCAATAGTTCATGTTTTTAGTGATAAGCAGCTAACTGCAGCTTCATTGAGGTAGTGAAGTCCTTCTAGTCAGACATTTACAGAATCCATCCATCCACTCATTTTTTTTTAATTCTCCAAATTCATTACGTAATGAACTTAACATTGTGCCACACTGGTGCCATGGCCATATGCTAGTCAAATCTGTATCAAACTGCGAGCAAGATTCAATTCATTTCAAAGCACTGGTCAATACATCTGCTTCCGATGACTCACATTCCTGTCATTTCCAAACCTCAATCCAATGTTAGGATGATAGAGAGAAGGAACATAATAGCATGTAATGTAGTAGAGGTAGCATTGTCACGTTTACAGAGTACAATAAACTTCTTATCTGTGTGTCCAACCAAAATGCGTTGAGATAAGAACCAACCTTGGATGAGAAAAGGGCAAATAGTGACATTCACTTGTACAGACCATTCACGTCATTTTGGGATTTGTCAGGAAGGCAGAGCAACTTAAAAAAACCAAGGAAGGTATGTAGAGATTGCTTATGAGCAAGCTGCAGAAGAAACCCTGAGCTGTGAGGCTGAGCTGTACCTAAACTATAAAACTAACAACATACAGCTAGTATCGTTATCTGAGTGGTTCTTCAGAGTGATGCCATAGGGAAACCATTTTGGGTTCCCAAAAGATTCATCCACATGGAGGTTCCAGAAAGAACTTTTATTTATTTAAATCTGGGACAGTCTCCATACAGTAAATAACTATGAATAGATGGTAACAGATCTGTAAAACACCAATGGCTTATGATTCTGAAAAGACTCTTGCTGCATATGTGTGTAATACAGGCTAAATCCAGGTTGTCTTTAACTGTTAGTGTCCTGCAGCCTACCATACATTAAAGCTTGCAGTTTTATTTTTTCCTTCTACATATTGGGAAGTTTTTCAAAGCACAAAGAACCATAGTTCAGAGTTCTACAATGAAGTACACAACGCAGTAAAGGACCATGAAATGCCATTAAAGAACCGGTATTTTTAAGAGAGCACTGATTTAATGCTCTTTGGTGCTGAAGCTCAAGTTGTCATTTTCTGTAATTTCTGAATGATGTGACTTGTCCTCCAGGCTGTTTCTGTGAGATTTTCTCTGCATTTGAGTGTGTTGGCTGATTCTTGATTTGAGACAAATGTTGTCATTTTACATTTTGACTTTAGAAAAAAAAAATGGATGGATTTAAAAAAAAATTCTTAAAAACAATGAAAATGTGTCTCCTGTATGTTCTGGGGAAAAAAAACAACAGGAATGTGTGTCATCAGGAGCAGATTGACTGGCGCTTGTAACTGAATTGGATCTTTGAAAATGTTCGCAGTTTGATGCAGACTTGACCAGCATACAGCTATCATAACCGTGTGGCACAATGTTATCTTCATTTCACTACATAGAATAAATTGCCAGAATTTCACAAGAATTAACTGTAATATTTCAAAATAAAATTTGAAAAATGTATTGTGTGAAGCACAGCAGGCTTAAGCTATCTACTGTCGTAAGACAGCAAAATAATGCAAAATTGCATTTGAACTGGTCCGTGTTGCATTGTTGCACAAATTTTCATGCTGTTTCAGTGTGTGTGGTAATGTGACAGGGACACTGATGGAAACTTGTTTGATATTGTAGAAATATTAGAAAGTTTTCATTCATACAGAGAACCAGAAACACAAGCAATAAGGCTTTAAGGACCTTCAAAGCTCAACTAGATGTAAATTTTAGGGAAAAAAGGTAAATACGCTGTAAAAATAAAAAAGTCCTCTAAAGATACATCATATTAACTGTGTATTTTCACAATCAAAGAACTGTAATACAATAAATAGTTAAAACAGTCAGTGACTTTATATAGATAAATACACAAACCTACACGCAAACAGTGTTTTACCTGTCCATATCAGTTGATCATTTCAATATGCAGGAGTAGTTTTATGAATAACTGTGCTGTAGAGTCACAATGGCACTGAAAACTAAATTTGCATAAAGTTTGTATATTTGCATAAGGAACGCCCCCTTGGCAGCAACACTGTAAATTTTTCCTAATGACTCCAAAACCCTTCCCCTGTAAGAAACAAAGACTTAATGATAGCCAGCAGAGTCATTTTTCTGTGTGTGCTGAAGTTTTTCTTTTGTAGCTATGGAAGCTGATTTATATAATTACAGTGACTGAACCTGCACCCATGGGGCTAATTTGGATTAAAGGAAGTCTGCTTCAGTGTGAACTTGTGACCTTTTAAAGGTGAAATGAAACATAAATGCAGACACAATAAGATCAAGGGTGTGTAAACGTTCTGAATGAAGGTGGTCCAAAATCAAAAATAGAATGCTTTTTGTTTCTAGTGCTAGACTACCTGATACCTTTGACACATACATGCATGTGCAACAGCATATATTTCACACATAAAACCATCTGTTTTAAAATAACTATTAGAGTGTATGCCTGTAGTCTGAAATAAATACATTTTTATAAATGTTGTCCTTTTGATACCTAATAGTGTTTCATAAACCATTTGACCACTTTTGGAACAGTTATGTCTTTTTTTTCAGTTATTTAATATAGTATTGTCAGTTGAATTTGTTTTGTTTTAGTCTTTAGGCTGAGTCCAAAGGGTCAGGGCCACCAAGCCCTGCAGGTTGCACCCCAGCCTAACCGAGGCCCTAGCAGGTCTGAGGCTGTTTGCTATGGAATTAGTTTTCTTCTATGGCTTATGTTGTTCAGCTCATTTTGTCATTATTAAAGATGTCCTGGCTCATTCATTTAGGGTTTCATATCTCAGATTATTAAATTACTACTTTTTAGATTTATTGTATTAGTCTTGACTATTTTGGTATAAGTTCTTCTTTTGTGTACTTTTGAGAAATGTTCAGTTTTTAAAATTTCTGGACATTTTAAATGTTTAATATCCCATTATTTATATAATAACCATAATAATACATTCATAGCAAATTAGATTAAATGCTATAATTCAAGGCTTTATTATTTTGGTGCCAGGGCTTTGTTGTTACCCTCTACCTTTTCTTTTGTTTTTCAGCCCTCAGGCCTTTCCTGAATGTGTTAGGTCCCTATCATAACATGCATAGGCATTAATAGATTACTATGCTTACACTCCTACTATCATCCTGAGTCAGTCAGCATACTTGAATAAAGTAAAGCTAGTTGTAAAAGTAATCTGGCTCTGGCTTTTCCAGATAGACTACTATTTTCCTTTTTGCTTTGGTCCCTGCTATACAAAATAATTAACTGGTTTCAGCCCCCCAATGATGCTGGGGAATTTCCTATTTTCCTATTAGTGAGACATTCTCATTTTAGAAAACATTCAAGCACTGATTGGGATGTAACTTGCAATTGGATGACCCAAATGTCTATCCAGGTACAACTTTTTTCTCTGTTGAACAAGAAACAGAACTGATTAATCATCACAGACATCATTCAGTCTAATAATTTTTTAATCATTTGTTTAAAAGTGCCATGGCATATCTGCCAGCTGGGAATGGGCAGATTTTTAAAACCCATTAGTTAACAGAGTTGAATGTGATCAGGTTAAATAAAGCTAATTGAACCTTCCATTAAAGGGAACTTGAAAGTCCAACTTGAAATTACAGAGACTAGTAAATGAAAACTCAGTTACTCTGGAAAGCTCTTCAAAAATAAGAACCACATTCTGATATTTTTAACATCCCTGGTCTAATGTTTGCCCGGGGGCAGCCTAAAAGTCAACTTTTACTTCCAAAATTTAATCCTGTCTAATGCAAAGATAATAATGGTATGAGTTGTTCACTTTCAAAATTTACTTCTGTAAAATATATTGTCCTAAACAAAAGTACTCATGTGAATATGAGTCTCGATTACTCTAGAACATTATCATGTTTCTAGAACATAGTGATTATTTTGCGGTACTGCAGTGTTATTTTGTTTTGCATACTGGCACTGCTGGTATGATTTCAATTACTAGGATGATACTCCCAGTTGCTGAAGAACTTGGTTTTGGTTTATGTTATGAGCATGGCACTTTAAATACCAGTGTGACGGTTCATTCAGTATCTGTGATTTGAATATAAACACAATCAAATGCAGGGCAATTTTATTTCTTGAATTTCTGATTTTCAATTTTACCTTTTTCCTTTGACTTTGGTGCAAACGTTTTGTCTTTTAGATTTCAATTTGTTTCTGGTTGACTATATTTCATCTCCTTGTTCTGTTAAAGCCTACAGGCAGAATAAATACTGTACATATTTCGGATACCCTGTCCATGGTCGTTCTCGCCTTTTAGCAGATACAACTTTTGTCAACACTCTATAAAAAAGAAACAACAGCAATTGAAGCTGTGCAGAGCAGAGCAACCAGGTGCATCCCACGATAAAAATACTTAGTCTGACAAGTTCATGGAATTAAACCCGTTTAGTCTCAAGCAGAGGAGAATGCATGGGACCCAATCCAAATCTTCAAAATTCTCAAAACATTGATAAAGCTGATCCAACTAAATTCTTCAACTAAATAGCAAATCACATATTTGAGAACATCAGTGGAAATCAATGCATTTAAGACAGAAGGGAGGAAGCAGTTCTTTACAGAAAGGGTTTTGTAAATCTGGAACAAGTCATGTAATTGAAACAGAGACCCTGAGAACTTTTAAAAAATACCTGGAAGAGATATTGGGCCAATTTAGCTAAACAAAGGAGCTTAATGGAGTGAATAGTCTCCTCTCGTTTGCTAAGCCTCTTATGTTCTTGTTTGTATGAGGCAGGTTATAATGCCCCATGCCACTGTAATGAATTTAGTGGATTAGAAAGATGGATGGATGTTGCTAACCATATCGTATGTACATTCTGCATCCCCAATTTTATTACATATAAAGACAGTCAAGTAATGTAATTTACCAAATAATTCAGCTGAAAAGAACAAGAAAGTTTAAGTTCTGATAAATAGTCACAGTGGCCCTGCATTGCAAGGATTTTCCACCATGGCATAGGCATGTTCCTAATCCCACTTACTTTCACACCAAAAAATAAGCAATCTCCCAAACTAATGAAGGAGAAATGTATGATTAGACCCAAATAGGGCAGACCATAAAAAGACAGGTTTTACATTCTTTTGCAAATGAAAGGCACACAGCAAAACCATGTATACAGGGGGCAGTTTTAGCTACTAGGTCAGAAGGGCATTGTTTTGTGAGGCTAATAAGTCATATCTGAGATCCATGGCTGAGATGAGTGAACTGGCCCAGTGACAGCTGTACTCCACATATGCCTGGGCAGACCCTTGTACATGATGTTGCCTTCAGTACCCCACAAATAAGGTTCAAAAGGCCAGTGCTGGCACCCTTTTGTTTTTGTAGGGCTTTTTAGTTTTTGTATTCCTATTCTCTGCGGTGGGCTGGCGCCCTGCCCGGGGTTTGTTTCCTGCCTTGTGCCCTGTGTTGGCTGGGATTGCCTCCAGCAGACCCCCATGACCCTGTAGTTAGAATATAGCGGGTTGGATAATGGATGGATGGATTCCTATTCTGTAAGCCTAAATTATAACTCCAACCTAGTGGAAAAGTAAAGAATTGAGAGGTTTTTACGTAACATAAAATGTGCCCTGGGCTGCCTGTTATTGTATTTTTTTTTTATTTTAGAGTCTTAGCCTATAGCTGATGCTGAGAGGCACCCAGTTATATGCCATTGCACAGTTTGTTCTCAGATGTGCTGTATGAACTGTTAACTGACAATCTTCTTCAGTAAACTCAGTGTAAGGATGTCTGCAAACTTCTCCTAATTCACCAAACACAGAACTGACTCTCATTTTCTTTCGTTGCTCAATTTGGAGTTATACTTTACATTAGCACTACTTTTGAATCCCCAATCTCTACTGCCATCATATCTTTGTCATTTCCAACACAGTAGTATAGTCCAACTCCTTCTCTTTAGAACAGATGCGGGCGAGTTCTACACTTTTTCATCACTTTTTATCAGGACTACAGCAGTTCTCAATTTTATGGTCTTCATAAGTCACAAGAGGTTCAGAATGCTATTACCAGAATCTTGTCACAAGCCAAATGCTGAGGCATATGACCATATTACCCCTCATTTGGCTCATCCACTCTATAAAATAGTGAGTCTTGAACATGCCACTACTCGCTTATAAAGATATTTACTCCAAAACTTCAGAATATTTATCTCCAGGACTTATTCCATATAAACCAATCAGACAATTGAGATGCTGGTCTCTTTGTTCTCAAACTTCATTATGTAACTTCTAGCAAACATGAACTCTGTAGGTTAGCTTTTACTTCCTGAAATCTCTGCCAAGGCCTGTTTGTGAGGCTCTATCAATCTCAACATTCACAAACAGACTGGAGGCATGTGTTTTCACTAGCTTTTTAATGACCATCCCTTTATTTACGGGTTTCATCAGTCCCTCTGTAGTTCCTCTGTACAACTGTAGTCTGTTAACAGGCCATTTCAGTTTATCCTATACTTTCTCCATCACTTTAGCTGTATTCTCCTCTTTGTAGTTTTATATAGTGATTGTTCATTTTAAAGCTGTTTTTACTATTTGCTTTAACATGTACTTTTACTGAATTATCAGAACAATGACAGCTATATGGAATTTGATTTTGTGAAGCTTGTAAAAAGATGCAAAATAAGGACTTCAGTTATCATAATTTCCAAACAGCTAATTTAACAATAACACAATCAGACATCTCTCTATTATTATAAAAAAATCCTGGGATGAGACAAGACTTTTTAACCTGGGACAAGACGTAACTTTTTCAGAGAGATACTTTCATGTCCCGCAAGACGAGACTTTGTGCCGAGAGATTTAACCACGCCCGGGGCTGGAAATAAAAGACAAAGAGTAGATTACAAAGTAGAACGTTGTAAAGAATTCAAAAACGTTGGCGCGATACACATGCAGAGCAGGTTAGAGGTAATGAATGTACTAAAATTCAAAAGTCTCAAAAAAATGATAGTAAAGATCGCATTAGCGCAAACAAATGGAAATTATTACTTGGTGAAATAACAGAACAGCGAAACGAGATCAAATATATTGTTTAGATTTAAACTTTAAGTCAGAGACTTGTAGATCGTGTAATTTGTGCTGCCATCATGGAAAAGTAGCGTTTCTTCCCAATGAAGAGGCATATCCGTGAGAATTAAAAGATTTGTTGTTTGGTGAACGTGAAATCCACATATGCGACCCCTAGTATTAATCAAATTAATTTCAGGATACCTTTAAATGCATTTTGAGACACATTGTCTCTACATATTGATTAGCTTGCCATATTCCAGTGCCATAATTATTATGCTGGTTTAACAATGGCTAACAATATCTTCTCTACAGAATGTGCAAGTACACCAAGTCTTTCTTGTAAAGTCATTGTAAAGTTATTTTCTAGATAAATAATTTCTTATTAAAATACATGTAATTAATGTCCCGGTCCTAAAAATAAAGCATAGTCTGTATTACAAGGTTGTCAGGTGGATGCAGATATTTATAGAATAACAATGTCAGTTGCATCTCTACAAGTGTCAATGAAAAATATTTATATAAATAATATTATATATACTTCTCAAAAAAATTAAAGGAACACTTATTAATCAAAGTATAGCATCAGGTCAATGAAACTTCTGGGCTATTGATCTGTTCAATGAAGTAGCAGATGGGGTTGTTAATCAGTTTCAGCTGCTTTGGTGTTAAAGAAATTACCAACAGGTGTGCTAGAGGGGCAACAATAAGACGACCCCCAAAACAGAAATGGTTTAAAAGGTGGAGGTCACTGACATTTTTCCCTCCTCATCTTTTCTGACGGTTTTTTCACTAGTTTTGCATTTGGCTACGGTCAGTGTCACTACTGGTAGCATGAGGCGATACCTGGACCGTACAGAGGTTGCACAGGTATTCCAACTTCTCCAGGATAGCATATCAATACGTGCCATTGCCAGAAGGTTTGCTGTGTCTACCAGCACAGTCTCAAGGGCATGGAGGAGATTCCAAGAGATAGGTAGTTACTCTTGGAGAGCTGAACAGGGCCGTAGAAGGTCCTTAACCCATCAACAGGGCCGGTATCTGCTCCTTTGGGCAAGGAGGAACAGGATGAGCACTGCCAGAGCCCTACAAAATGACTTCCAGCAGGCCACTTGTGTGAATGTCTCTGACTAGACAATCAGAAACAGACTTCATGAGGGTGGCCTGAGGGCCTGACGTGCTCTAGTGGGCCCTGTGCTCACTGCCCGGCACCATGGAGCTCGATTAGCATTTGCCATAGAATACCAGAATTAGCAGGTCCACCACTGGCGCCCTGTGCGTTTCACAGATGAGAGCAGGTTTACCCTGAGCACATGTGACAGACGTGAAATGGTCTGGAGAAGCCGTGGAGAATGTTATGCTGCCTGTAACATTGTTCAGGCATATCCATGGAGGGACACACAGATCTCTACAGGCTAGACAGCAGCACCTTGACTGCCATTAGGTATCGGGATGAAATGGGTCCTGGAGGATGAAGGAATTGATACCATTGACTGGCCTCCATGTTCGCCTGACCTAAATGCAATAGAAAACCTCTGTGACATTATGTTTCGGTCCATCTGACGCTGCCAGGTTGCAACACAGACTGTCCAGGAACTCAGTGATGCCCTGGTCCAGATCTGGGAGGAGATCCCCCAGGACACCATCCGTCGTCTCATTAGGAGCATGCCTCGATATTATCAGGCATGCATACAAGCACGTGGGGGCCATACAAACTACTGAGTACGATCTTGAGTTGCTGCAATGAAATTTCAGCAAAATGGACTAGCCTGACGCATCATTTTTTCACTTTGATTTTTGGGGTGTCTTTGAATTCGGCCCTCTGTTGGTTGATAATTTTCACTTCCATAAAATAATGTGTCATCCTTTCGTTCCTAACACATCACGCAGTGCATATCAGTATAGACATCCAGCATGATTTTTTCCCATTGAGATCTGATGTGTTTTCAAAGTGTTCCTTTAATTTTTTTCAGCAGTTTATATATAATATATATCATCTTAATCCAACCTGGGTTGTGAATAGTCATAACGTCCTGAACAGGGTTATAGTCCATCCCAGAGCCAGTTCATGCTCACACAGAGAATGCTTAGAATTCCCACTGACCTAACTAGCACATCCTTAGGGATGTGTAGGGAAAACTGCATGTTAACGCACACAACTACATTCACTTATTCAATGACAACTTAAAGCTAGCAATTAACCTAATATGCATGCCTTTAGGATTTATTTTAATGTTGACAGCTTCCACATACTGCTTTTTCCATCCATCCATCATCCAACCCGCTATATCCTAACTACAGGGTCACGGGGGTCTGCTGGAGCCAATCCCAGCCAGCACAGGGCACAAGGCAGGAAACAAACCCCAGGCAGGGCGCCAGCCAACCCTTGCATACTGCTTTTTATTTAATAATAATGGAAAAGAATGGTGGTATAGTGGGAATACCAATACTGAACCCCACATCAAGTCATGGTCTACACATTCACCTCCTGTCTTCATGGTTTTCTGTGATTACTTCACTTTCTTTCCCTCTTACATCCTAAACACATGAAAGTTGAGCAATTGTATATTTAAACCACGAGGCAGAGAGGATGGGCTTGTGCATTAATCGTCCCTGTGACAGACTGGTGTTCTGTCCATGATTAGAACATAAGAAAGAAATTTGATGAACAAGAGAGGAACACCAAGTCCATCATCCTTATTTGTTTAGCTAACAACTAAGCTATTCCAGTATCTCATCCAGATACTTCTTAAAGGTTGTCGGGGTTTCTATTTCAACTACATGACTATGTATTTTTGTATCAGATTTCCACAACTCTTTGAATAAGGAAATGCTTCCTAACATCAGTCCTAAATGCACTTTGTTGTATCTGATGTGGCTAGGATAGATTCCAGCCCCAGGCCACTGTGGTCTGTATTAAGTGTTACTAAGACTTTTATTATAGGAATATTTGTCAAAGTAGAACTTCAATTTTTTTGTAATGGTATTATCTAAATACTAATCACAGAAAACATAATTAGCTTTATTAAAACGATTAAAATTGAAATTTGGGGATGTTATAGAAAAAAGAAAATTAGCTGTCACGTTTTTTTTTGTCAATGGTTAAGAAGTGCACATTGCAAGATTAGATTTATTGAAACTACAAGTTGGAACTGCTCTATTCAAATATTAATGACTTTAAATATAAACCTGTGGGACAATCTGAGCAGATCTGACCTCATCTTACTGCCATCTACAACCCTGTTACTGACAGCAGCAGCTCTCAATGATCCAAGCCAGAAGTAGTTATGTGTGTTTGGGTTTGGTTGTTGTTTGTTTTAATCATAATATATTTAGATATTTTTGAACTTCTGAAATATTTTAATGGCCTTTTGAGGACAAATAAAGCATCATCTACCAATATCAATCAAGTTCATATTTGCTTTTCCATAGTTTTCAATTTTGTAAGTTTTTTGGGGTTTATTTCAGTTCTTATTGGTTTTATATTTTTACTTCCACACTTTCTCAGAGTTAAACTGTTGTTTTCATACACTAACCCTGATTTGTTTATTGCTTTTCATCCAAACCTTCCAAAACTATGTAATGGAACAAAATTGTAGATCAATACATTACATTTAAAGTTGATTGCAGGTACAGTTTGTCAGGATGTACTACAGTGTGAAATATTTATACCCCAAAATCCCATTATTCCTAATTAGCTGTTTAAAAATACAAAGAATGCAGTTTTCTGTACAATTCTGTTTTGTCATGACCATCATCAAAAGCAAAGGTCAGTCCCTGAAAAAATTAAGAATTCATCAAAGGTAGGAATGTTTTACTCATGGCGGCCAATTTTGTGTACAATGTTGAAGAGAATAAGCAGCTTTCACCTTCGTTTCAGATGCAATTTTCCCAGCGTCGCATCAATTATTACTCCTCCCGCCTTCACCGTTTCCAACGAAAATATTAAGGTGCGGAAACTTTTTGAACGTCCCTAGTATATATATATATATATATATACACTATATAACTGCGTGTAACAAAACAGCAAAGTGTTGATGTGAATGATAATTATAAACAAACTTATCTTTTCTAGTTTACCTGTTAACACATTTACCTGAGATAACACATTGCACACCGCTATGATAAATACACTAGACTAATGCACAGAATAAAACTGTCTATAAAGTATGAACCGAAACAACTATACTCTAAAAATATCCAATTTAATACAATCCAACATGCGCAGTACTGCAGCTTTTTTCTGAATAAATAGCGTTACTCTCTCCAACAATATCTGATCAGCAAGTCGGAAATGAAAATAAGATAACTGAATATTTACGACTTTTATACGTATCGACATTTCACTACGAGCAAATTCATTAAAATTCCCAGAGGCAGGCGGCCGCTTTGCACCTAGTACCACATGCAAGAACGACAAAGTTGTCAACAAAAAATGAAAGCTGGAGGGGGCGCTTCCAATTACGTAACGAGCGGATCATAGTCTCGCGAGAGCGGAGCCGCGTTTTCACGCGAGATTACAGGTAGCGCTTGTCTGTTATCTGCGGAGAGGAAAAAAGGAGGGGAGTCACCACAGCTACAGCGTACTGTTGTATAAGAAAAATGTTAATGTTAAACCAGCAAGAGTGCATTAGGACGGCGGTGCAAGATATCTGAAGAATTCACTTTGGCAGAGGAAAAGCGCCTAATTAATTTTGGTCGCAAGTGGAACCGTCAGCAAGGCGGAACAGTGCCGCGCAATCCGAAGAAAAGAAAAACAGCGGCCTATTTTTGTTCGGAAGGGTTGACTGGTTGAGTGTACATGCCAGCACCGATACTGCAGCTTGGTTCGTGGAAATGCTTGGAAAATGTTGTTTATTTTAAGGATTGGCCTCTGCAGACTTGCCGGTGAATTACAATTGTGAGAGCTTTTATGGGATGAGCCACTGAACGAATCAGAGGGAGAAGCGGCCCTGTTTGTTTCTGCAGCAGCACCGCCATGAGAGTCGGCGACAGCAGTGGACAATAAACACATTTTTTAAAAACACATTATTAACCCCTTTCGCGATTGTCTGAATGCATTTGAACAACGTGGACCTATGGAATGGAAAAACTCACAAGTCGTTCCCTAGAAAGCAAATCAGACTTTTGAGAGCCAGGATCTTGCGATAAGTGAACTGATTCGAGAGCTCTGCTGGGATTTTTCTTTGGCTGTCCAAGCTAGCCGAGGGAATCGAGCGTTGAGACGTTGAGAGCGTAGGGCCACCAACCGTTACAACCTCACAGATTGCTAACATGGAAGTTCCGTTCTAAGGAAATATTTGTAGATTAGTTTTGGATTAAATAATTCACGCGCACAAGGTTGCAGCAGCCCAGTTTTACATTTGTTTTTTTTTGTTACATGCGCGCGCAAAACTACGAGCGAACATGTTTTTCTGGCCGTTTTTCGTGCCGTGGAGAAGAGGAAAGAGCTAAAGCCGCGATGGAGCCGCGCCGCTGTGCTTCCCTTCCTTACGTTTGAAAGCGGGGCTCGCTGTGTGCGGCGATTGGATTGAATTGACAGCCCGGGAGGGCTTCATCATCATCATCATTAACCCGCGTTTGGCCGTTCGCGGAGGGGGTGGGGCGTAAACCGCTCTGCTGCCTGCAGGTTTTGTGCTATTTTTAATTTTTAAACAATTCTATCCCCAAGTCATCTGGCGCTGCTTGGGTTTCTTTTTTACCTCATGTATCACCCGGAGACTCTTTGGGATCTATGGTTAGACTAAAAGCATCAGCACTGTGCAGTTATTTTTCAAGAAAGTAATAACTGCCAAAGGATTTATTTTGGGCTGGATTTCTTTCTTTAAAAAAAAACAAAACATTTCCAGAACTGGATCCATCCGGCGGGAAGTTGCTGAGATGAACCCGGTGAATGCCACCGCTCTTTACGTGTCAGCTTGTCGTTCGGTGCTGCAGTGCGATCCGAGGGACCCACAGTCGTTTGCGGAGCTTTACAAGCTCTTCCCTTTCTTCAGGCAGTCTCTGTCATGCCTTGTTTGTGGTGAGGCTTTTTTTGGTTTGATTTACTATACACATTGAATCAGTATTCTGTTTGTAGGTTGAATTTTAACGTGTATGTAAAGTGTTTAAACATAACATTTATTATAGTGATACTTTTGATGTATAAATTACATCACTCGAGATGTCATCTTGCCTTAAGCCCTCCTGGTCGGTAAATATGTTATCTTAACCATTCTGTTCGCTGTCAGTAACCGGAGATTTCCGCACATGAGGACGTTATTTTGTCAGATTTGTAAGTTGTTCGTATAGTTTGTTTTTCTTATAACAACCTTCCGTGCCACTATTTCGGATAGCGTGGAGATGCCAAAAATGTCCTAATCACATCAGTGTAGCTTGTAAGAATTAATCTCTTCTGAATGCACGACGAGGCACTTTCTTTATGTCTTAAGGTAATAAGATATTCTTGTCAACGGTACGGACAATCAATACTTGGTTCGTCTGTTTACAGGGATGCGCAAGTTGACTGTCAAGAAGCGTTTACGTAACAGTAAAGCGGCGTGAGAAATAGAGGCGGGGCTTATGATTGTCGTGACTTGTTCAGGGCCTGTCACAAGCGTCGCGCCTTCTCGCGACGTCAGCCTCTTTGACTTTAGGACCAATGTGTGAATTCGATAATGGGAAGGCACCTACAAAAATCTAATTTTACTATGTACGAAAACTTGCCATTTATGATTTAGATATGCCTCTAATACCCTGCTTTGGACGTTTGTTTTAGGTTAGGTTGTAAAGAATTTGGCCGATTCTGTCTATTTGTTACATTCATTTCTTTTCAGAGTCTCTTTGTCAGTAATATATCCAAACTGTTGCTTGCAGTTCGCTCAGCATGTGTAAAGATGCGCTTCCTCCTTTTGGTCTTGGTTGGACCTTTTGGAAAGTTTCTGTTAGAATATGGAAACAAGAGAACTGTTGTGTGTAAAAGTAAAAGTAGATATGATCTAACAATTTATGGAAAGCTGTCCCATTAATAATGTAACAACGGTCAACTTCATCTCCAGGGTCTTTACATATATATATATATATATATATGCAGCTATATTACATTTGTTCATGAGTACAGTAAGTGACTAGTTTGAATTAAGTGAATCAGGACTGAACTTAAAATCCAGTGCACTTTTCAAACAGTCTGTCCGAACCAGACAGTTTGTTTTTAAATTCAGAAGTGAAAATCGTAATTTTCAGTTTAGTTTGAGTGGAATATAAAGTGGATCGTTTGTTTAATAAGACAACTTCAAAATATTTTCTGTGTGAAAACAAATAAACCTCATATTACATATAACTGTGTCTTTTCGTCATTGTTAATATTTATATTATTATTATTTGCTAGTATTAGCCGATACACTTGAGTTATGTTTACTTTTAAGGCCTAAAGATTTTGTTGCAAAAGTAGGGAATCTGTAGTGTAGTCTAATCAGAAAATTAGATTAGATAAACTTTGTTAATCTCTTGAAGATTCAGATGCATATATGCCTATACATGTGTGTAAACACAGAGTTTACAAGAGATGTGTATGTATGATGTGTGTTGTTTGTAACGAATCAGGAGTATGACAGACACTATTCAAGACTTTGTGTCTGTTTTGTACGGGTGTCCTAATTTGTTTTGGTACTTAGATCAAAAATGGCTAGCACTGAACAAACTGAGTCCAGTCATCAGTACAGAGAGTCACAACAGGAAAGAACATTTTTTAGAAAGTCTTAAGGGAATATAGGGTCAGTATTCATTTATGTTTAGGTGATGCATTAGTTTTACTAATTTCTTTGCGTGTCAAATGCATTTTTTTAATCTGTGATTATCAATATACCAATATTAAAGGTGCATATCTAACATTTTTGTTTTTGGTGTCAAAATGTTTAAAATAGTTCCACATTGGAAATTCTTACCATGTTCCATTTTTTTGGTGCATCAATTTAGACTGGTTAATTTTAAGGTTATTAGCCAAATATCAACAGGAAAGAACACACAGTATTTCAGTGGGTGTGTGGAGTGTTTCATGTACACAGAGAATATGCTGCTTACTGGGGGATATTTCCTTTTGTGGTTAGTGCACAGAATATTTTCTGCTCTGTATTAAGTGTTCTTTTCTCTTTTCAGACATAATTTGTTATGGTAGGTAAAGTTTTTGCAAATGTAATTTTTTTTTTTTGCTCTTCTACTGTTGCTTAAAATCCTTTAAGGAAACTACTCCCCGTTTGTGGCTTTACCTCCACACAAAGCATTTTTGCTTTCTCTTCTTTGTTACCTTTTTGTACCTTTTTAAAGTACTACATGGGTTTATACTGTAACGTACTGATTTTAAAGTCTTTTGACATTTTTCATTCTAAGTAGCACCCTTAGTTAACCTGCTGTTTGGTAAGTTAATTAAAAAAAAATTAAGTATATTTGATTTATAATGCTGTAATCTTACTTTGGTTTTTAAATTACTGAAAATTCAGTGTACCGTGATAGTTTTTATCAGCATACTGTGTTATAAGTAAGTTTCTGACAAGTAAATGCAGCAGTCAAAAGAATCATGGTGCTTGGACAAGTGCTGGAAAGACAATATTCCATGTTTTCTATTGTATTAAATCTGGTTTGACACCAGGTCAAATTCAGAAGTACCTGTTACATTTGCTTCTGTCACCAGATCAGTAATTACAAAGCTAATTTATTATGTTGTTGTAACCCAGCACTTTACATTGAATGTATTTATCATTTTTATTGTTGTAATGCTATGCAGAGCTTTGATCAAGGGAAAGGTACTATATAAATGCATAATGACATTTTTTCTCAGACTTAATTGCCGATATTGTTCTGTACAAATTGATTGCTATGCTAGGATTAGTTCACACCTGTTGACTTGTCATGAAGCCTGGTAAATCTGACTGTTCTTTTTAATTCGGTTTGCTTTATATAGACGTCTGCCAAGTAAGGGGAGTGTCAGAAGGCTGTCCATCTTGTCTGACTAACTGAAAAAAAATATAAATGATAAATGGTATACCATGGTAGTGCTGGAGGTGGGTTTTGTGGTGTAGATTAAGATATTGTTGTATCCTTTTGATTTAAATAACTTCCTTAAATTAATTTTTATTTGCAAATATTGTACCAGGTTTGTTTTATTTTAACAGTGTTATCACTTCATCACAAATGATAGCCTGTAGAATATGCAAAAGGTATAAGGGACGTTTTATATTAAAAAAAGGTGTGGTTTTATTTAAACATACAATTTACTACAAGTGGTAGCCAACAAATACAAAAGTGTACAAGTAGTAACAGATTACAAAAAAGAATCATAAAATACAATTGTGGATTTAAAAAAAAGAAAACATTGGTGAGGCTGACTACTAAGAAGTGCAGGGCATCGAGGTGATTGTGTCTCAAGTGTGTCCACTCACTGGTGCCTTTCTGGGGTGATTCCAGCAAACAGCCTTTTTCTGTATCTTCTTTTTTTAATTTGTTTTTAAAATGAGATATGTTTGGCTTTGAGATAATATCCCTCTTTAGTGTCACCCCTTTACATTATTCCTTGCTAAGGTCACTAACAGAGCAGCCTGTCCATACTTGCCCCCTAGTTTTTTCCAAAAACTATAATTGTGGCTAATCAATTTTCAAAGCTTTTTTGGTCCAGATACCAACATTGGTCTTTGGGCTGTGTAATTCTGTAGTGTTTATTTATTCATCTGCTTATTTTTTTAAATTAACATTTAATTTGCTACCATTTGACCTTTCACTGATGCAGGCTGCTCTGATTTATTGTTAAGATTTACTTTCCAATAAAGAAAAGAAAAGCCTGTGAATAAGATGCATCACCACGGTGAGCTGGATAACCAAGTGCTGAAACTGACCTAACGCAGTGTAAGGGTGTCTCGACTTTGATCACTTGAAGTTATTTCTAAGGGCTATAGTATTGTTGCTGCTGACTAAAATCTGCTTAAAATGTAACACAGAAAGTCTGAACAAAAACATCTTCAATGACTAGGTGCTTATTTACTAGCAATAGACATTGCCCTTTTTCTTGTTGGTCTCTGCTCCTGTAACTTGCTCTGATCATTGTTATTGGTTATCATAGTTTTAATAGAGATAGTTATTAAGATTTATTCATTTTTGCCCAGCACTACCTTAATTACAAATCATAATATTGCAGTGTAATTGCTATGTTGAGGTATATCATTAGTGTCATGAGTAATGATAACTTACTTACTTACATGAAGAAATTATAGATAAAGAATTTAAGAGCTAATTTAGGTACATATCAGGAAACGTAAAATGGTAGTTGATTTCAGTTGTGTGTTATGAATTTTTTTTTCTGCTCTGGAAAAAAAGAAGCTATTAAAATACCTGTAATTACAAACACTACATTTTAACTGTAATACCTGGTATTCTGTAGATGAACTGTCTTTTTGTAACACATATAATTCTTTTATTCTGTTATTTTCATTGTTAAGGTGTCAGTGGGAAACGGATCCTTAAATTGACATTTCATGAACTTCACACAATACTGGAGGTCGTAATGAAGTGTTTGAGTATAATTCATTTAAAAAATGTGTTCTTAAGATGAAAGCTATAACAGAACCCTTACAACATGTTTTTGGTTACTCATTTGCCGTCACTCACTTTGGAAGTATTCTCGAGCATGTATTATTATTTTGACGTATAACTGGCACAATAAGATGTTTACTTTCTCCAGTTCACAGTAAATAAAAGATTCTCTTTGTGTTACTCAATTAAGAGAATCTTTAGAAACCCCAGATAGTGATTATTTACAGCATCTACCAAATTACTTTGTGCCAGAGCCTGATCAGTTGGAGGAAAGCACTTGAGGAAGAACCTATATAAAACACAGATCTTCATTTTCACAATATAGTATAACTTGATTTTGCAATGGCATTTTTTTTTTTTATTAATTTCTATTTACAGCAATTTTCCACAAAAAAGGAAACTAGCTTAAAAGCAAGAAAAACTTAACATACCATGTAGCTCATTGAAGAATTACTAAGCGCTTGTTCATATAAAGATGGTAATCCGCTTTAAATTAAATTAAGTGATGCTTTAGTGGCTTCTAGACTTCCGAGTACTCTTTTTAAAAAATAAAATGTACCTCCCTTTGTATGTTGCATGCACATAAATTACTGATGGTAAGGTTAATGAGAAAATCCATACATCAGAGTGGCAGAATAATTCAGAGGTGAGGTGGTGCCCTAGTTAAAGCCATTCCTTCCTTATGTCTGGCATTTTCTTTTTAGCATAATAATTCACCCGTAGCCCATATTTATAGTGTGTTTTTAAAATTAATTTATATGTTGCTTTCATTCTTTTTGCACATTTTCAAATCTGTTGTGTGTTTATTCTGTTGAACTCTGATTTTGTGTTTGTTTATATTTTAGGGAACTTGCTGCAAGATCCGATAGCTCCAACTAACTCCACCTGTCAGCATTATGTATGCAAAGCCTGTAAGGGCAAAAAGATGATGATGAAACCATCTTGCAGTTGGTGTAAGGATTATGAACAATTTGAGGAAAATAAGCAACTTTGCATTTTAGTTAGTTGTTACCGGAAACTCTGTGAATACATTGCCGAATCTCCTCTAGCTCCGCACATTGCTAGTGCTGTTGGAGGTTCTCCGGATATTTTGGGAATGCTAAAAGAAGGCCTGTTCTGTGAGGATGAACAAGAAGATTCCCAGGTAGCTGTCTCACTTTGTTTGTCACATTCCCCAATCCCTTCCACCTCGGAGCACCATGGCAGCTCACAGTTGGAAGCTCTGCCTGATGAAGCAGCTGATATGGAAATCGGTATGCCTGGTATTAATGGATTACATGACTGTAACGGGCTCTCAGTGGATGAGCTTGCTGCTAGCCTTCCCACCTCTGAAAATGCAACGACCACCATTGATGTCTGCAGCACAGGAGAGGATCTTAAAAGTCAAACATTTCCAGATGACTTGCCACCAGTGTGTGAAGCTGTCACCTCTGGGGACCTCTGCACTGATGGCATCGATATCTGTAGCTTTAGCGAGGACATGAAACACAATAATGACCCACTACTGCTGACTGTTGAGGAGGTGTTGCGTAGTTTGGAGCCAGACACAGAGGGGGAAGATTGCAGTGATGTTTTGACACCAAATCTGGAAGCTACAGGTTCTTTGAATGGACCTTTTACTGACTCCAAGCTGCCATCTCTACCTTTGGACTCTGCAGCCTTTATTTCTTGTCATCCCCAACCTTCATCAGGTATCTCCTGTTCTGCAGCCACACCCAAAGTGGTTCGGTTGAACCGTAAACGGTCTCGCTCTGAAAGTGACAGTGAAAAGATCCTGCCTTTGCCCATTTCCACAATTATACGAGGGCCCCCTTTGGCGGCGGCAGCACCGGTGACAATTAAGAGAGAACTGAAGATTCCAGTTCAGGCGGTTGCTACTGTGCCAAATGGGGGTACCCCTAAAATTAGCAAAACTTTGTTGGTATCAAGTAAGAGTATTAAAAAGAGTGCTGACCATGGGGCCAAGAAAGCCTACTCCAAGTCTAAACAAGGGGTTCCCAAGACCAAGGACAAAATAAAAGACCGTCTCCCCACTAATAACTTAATGCCAGGGAGCCCCACCAAAGTTGTGTACAAAAAGCCCCAGGAAAAAAAGGGATGCAAGTGTGGCCGGGCCACTCAAAATCCAAGTGTTCTTACGTGTCGTGGCCAACGGTGTCCATGTTACTCCAATCGTAAAGCCTGTTTGGACTGTATTTGTCGGGGATGTCAGAACTCTTACATGGCTAATGGTGAGAAAAAGTTGGAGGCCTTCGCTGTACCAGAAAAGGCCTTGGAGCAAACCCGTCTCACCCTGGGTATCAATGTCACTAGCATTGCAGTGCGGAATGCAAGCACAAGCACCAGCGTCCTCAATGTCACTGCAGGTTCCCCTCTCCCTGCATTCTTAGCTGCCAGCCCGCATGATGACAAAAGCTTTGAAGAGACTCTCGATATGAGGTTTGACTGCTGAACTCTATCCATGTGCTCTCCCCTCTTTTAACAATGTGACTGGATAGGGAGATGTCACTACACTTTTAAGGCAGCTATGGTTCTGTTCTAGTTTAGTTTCAAAATAAAACTAAAAAATATATATCTATATATATATATATAAAAATATTGCCAAAGCACCTGCCTATAAATCTCTTGTACAAAATGGTCCCATCATATATACTTTAGGCCATTAGAAAGGGAACTACATTGTCATCATGTTAAAGTCTACAAGTGATTTATACAAAATAGTCTTTGGCAAGTGAAACTTGACCTCATTGTTGTTGGTCATGCTCTGTGCATAATCATAAAAGGTTCAGGTAACAAAAAACAAAACAAAGGTACCTGCTCTGTCAGTGGAGATTGGTTGTGTTTATAACCTTTTTGTATACTAGATAACTAAATCCAGAAAAGATTTCCGACTTAACATCACTTTCCGAGTTTACAGTATTGGTTGGATGTCACCTTACAAAGTATTGTCTATCGGAGGCAGGCTGCTGTTCTACAGGTGCAAGGCAGTGTAATGCAGTATGTACAGTTTGTCCAAAATTCTGTTCCAGTCTTGTTTGTGCTAGTTTTTGCTGTCTCTGAAAACTGTTGTGTCCTGTCTTTTTAAACTTTCATTTGGACGTTTTTCCCTTAAATTGTAACTGAATTGTAATAAGCTACTGCTTTCCTATTTTCCTTCTGTGGATAAGCAAAATAAGCTGGAGAGGAGGGAAGCGTTTTAAGAACGTAGCCAGCCATAGGCCAAATGTTGGGTTTCAAGTTGAGTCTCCAGACGGACTGAGATGAGGCCACTCTCTCAAAGAGAGAACATTTGGCTAATCTGCACTTGATGTTGGAAAGGACCATACTTTAAGCACTTATTATGATTCGAAAGTTCATACTACTTGATTTATCATAGCAATATTATAAAAAGTCATATGCACATGTGTTTTTAAATTAATTTCGATCAAGATAGGATAACCTAAAGCAAATAATTGGTGCAGTTCCTAATAGGTGGCTGCCTTCCCCATGCTCCATTTTAACATTATTGGCTCATGAAACGTTGTTTCCAGTCTTCTGATGGCACGGAGAGAGTAAAACTTACACAGGACATCAGGGCCGCTCACGAGATACTGGCAGGGTTTTTTTCCACAGAACCAGTCCCTCCAAAGAAACCTTTTTTGTTTGTAAATGTTTGAAGGATTTCTGCCTTATTTATTTTATACTTCAATTTTTCTTAACATTCAGATCCAAAACCTTTTTGATTTAGCACACAGCATGCACGGTGACAGTTATTAACCTAGTGTACAGATAAAATGAATGTGCAGGTTATTCTATCAGACAGATCCCACGGCGCCTTCTGTTTTATAGTTTTACCTGGTATCATTTCCTGTGACTGTGGTCAGGTAGTGTTTTGAAGCCATAGGAGAAAACAAAATGTGACTTGTGTCCAGTCTGTACTTTTTTTTTTTTTTTCTTTTCTTTTTTTTGTTCTGTTGTTTTGATTTGCAAGAAGAGTTGAAAAACTATTTTTGATAATGAGAGTAAATGGTGGAAATGCCATGTAGTTTTCTTGTCATTTTTTTGTCACTTTAAAACGGTGGGAACAAAGATCTTTTTGCCCATGTTTCTTAATCTGTAAACAATATTTTGCATTTATTTATATTGTGATTCTTTATGTTGGCCAAATAAGAAAAAAAAAGCAAAAAATATACAACCAGGTTTGGGGGGGAGTGAGCAGTTAACACAAATGAATTGGTGATTACTCCAAGTTTGGATTTTGCTTCATACATGACAGCTGCTGTATCCACAATGAAAAATGCCTGTTTTTATTTAAATATGTTAATATATATATTTTTTTTTTTTCAAGAGTTAGCAACTATATTGTTGGCGCTCTAAGCTAACTAAGTCTCAGAAAAGCTCTGCTATGCCAGCACGGTTCCAAGCTGCTGCTACTGAGGGCCTTTGTGTACTGTAACTGAATATTGTTGTAAGTGTTGGGTTGTGATTCACAAGCTTTTTCTAGTTGAGTGTTGACCACCTCTGACATTACAGTAACCTGACGGGTTTTTACCTTTGGAGCTTTTCTGTCCAGGCACTGGGATTTCTAGACAACCTTTTCTTTAAATTCTCCTGCTAAGGAACTTGAAGCAGCCTGGTAGCAGTTTGGCAACTGTTGGTTTTTATTTCATCCTGGTTATGCGTTTTGTCATTCTGATGAAAGCACCCAAGATTGTCGGTCTGTTGATGCGTTTTCTGAAAACCCAATACAGGATTGTGTGATTACAAAATGAGGACCAACCAGAGTGAGATGCCAGTCCATCATAGGGGGGAATGTCCTTAAGGAGACCTGCAAAACAGCATGTGGCTAGTGCCCAAGAGGGGCTGCCACACTTTGCTGCCCAGCACAACCACACCTAATGGCCAGTAGCAACTAGAAAGAGAAAGGTGGTGGCTCAAGGGCAGAACGTAACCGAAAGAAATACTCGCCCATCTTCAGATCTGCTTAATCCTATTTAGGGCTGTAAGCAGAACAGAAGCCCGACGTGAGGAGGGCATTAGTCCAGCACAGGGCCAGATCACGGGAGAAAGTAAGTCCATGCAGAAGGAGGAAGAAACACTAACTACTGTGTACTGTGCTGTCCTTCAAAAGAGAATCGCTGGTCATACTGGAGAACAGCAAATGTCTCCCAGTGCTCTGAATCTCCTGGCTAAATGAGATGTGGTCAGTTAGTTAGTTAACTTGCCTGAGTTGCCTCAAAAGCCTGCATATTGTAATACGTTGTAGTCAATGAAAGGCGTCAGTTGGCTTCACTTCTCATTGCATCCATAATGGCTAACGAGGCCCATCGCCCTCGTCCATCTGCTAAAGCTTTTTGCACTTTTGTGTGGGTCACCGTATTGGACCCTCTGCCTCCATTCTCCTCGGTTTAAATATTTCCTTGCTTGGCACCACTTTCTTCATGCAGTCCATCCCCTTTCACTTTCGGAACCCCTCCAATATCCATGGTGGTTCTTCTCGCCCCACTGTTTACTTCTCTCCTCATGCCATACCCACACCATTTTAACATTCTTTCCAGTATTTTCTATGAGATTTCCTGAACTCTGTTTCTCTCTTCATCAAGCTTTGTTACTCCACACCTGCATCTCTGCATCCTCACTGCTGTAGCATTTGGTCTCTTTATTTATTTATATTGATTAATTTATTTTTTAATGCACATTTTTACCTGCCCAGTGATCAGATTTATAAAACGTGATGACACCTCGGACTAATACGTATGCAAAGTTTTGGAGAAACTTGAAAATGATGACCCCCTTGATAAAGCAGTGAAACTACAGGTAACTTGCACACATAACAGTTCATATTATTATGATGTGTGCTGACGTGACAAACCTCAAAAGGGATGAATATGATGGACAGACTGTATTTTAGTTCCCTCTTAAGATGCTGTGTATTTGCACTGACGAACTTTTCAAAAGTTTTTCTTCGGTTTATATTTGGTACCTGTTGTCACTTCTCAGGGAACTGGCTGGCAGGTCAGGAATGTCTCACTCCTGCGGTGCTGGCAGCCATGAAACTGCCTGGTAAGGCACCACATCCAGGTTTTGTATGGCGTGACGCCGCCTACGTAAAACATGACAGGTTTTGCCAACATAAACAGGTAATTTGCCTAATGCAATCAAATAACTTTACTGTGCTCATGTTGCAGTGAGGGTGTCTAGGGAGAATGAAACGGCCTCTTTTAACTGTGGGCAGTGACACTGCATTAATGCCCAAGTCATCTGAGACGGCAAAAGCTGTGTCTTGATCGCCTGGGATTCATTTATTTTGAGACGTGGTGTCGGCTTGTTGCTAAGGTAACTGGCGGGACTCTCTCTTTTTCGTATGGCCTGTAGTCTTGATTGTAACGCCAATCGTGTGCCTGGTAAAAGCAGCCCCCAGGGCACAGAGGAGAGACGCTGTGATGTCGCTCCTGCTCTTGTGTGCTCAGTTGTGATTCACAGCACGATACGTGAGGTGGGTGGCCGCTCTGTGATTACATATGTATGAGGTTGATTAGCATACTCCATATATGGTGATTTCAGAGAGGGGTTTGCGTGGCGTCCTGTACACACGTTGTGATTTATTAAGGTAAGTAGTGTAGCGATAGCTTGTTTATTTGTTTTTTGCTGTTCATGTACAGTATTTTCATGCTTAAATCCACACAGTTTTATATATGAGACCCCAGCTTTCTGATCCATCCCATGCTGCTCTAGTCACATGACACTCCAAATACCCTTTTTCCAACCTGATTGCTTTCTATAGTTTATTTTTAAATCCAGCTCTTCAGCCTGTTAATTGTTTTTTTTTCTGAGATATTTTTAACTTTTCCATCCTTTTTAACCTTTCTATCTGGAGGCTCGACTCTCCATCTTGTTCTTGTCCCCTTCTTCCTATTAATCTTAAGGCTTCTGTCCTCCATAACTCTCCTCCAGTTCCCTTTCCACAGTATTCACAGCGGTGCCACATTGTGCAGAATGTCCTCTGTAAGTAGGATGCAGTGTTAGGTACCATAAAGGCAGGAATCGTCCTCCGCGTAAACGAAACGTGAGGATGCTGCATGTACTCCACTGGGTTTGTAACCCCAGCCTGTACTCTGGGGTCCTACTGCGCCGTGTCCCCTCCAGCTCAAAGTGTGCTTCAGCAGGCGGACAGGGGTGTGGTGCCCCCCGTAGAAGTTAAAAGGGGATTATAGTTTGTTTGACGCTGGACACGCAGCAGGCTTTTGTAAAGTTAAACTTTTCCAGGAGCTGTGAAGACGGACCTCGCTGAGCCCCCAGAGTGTTTGTCAGTCCCCTTTCTTCCTTGTGGGCTGCTTGTTGCTGACCCCATGTGTGAAGCACGCACACCAGTAAGCCACCCTTTGCCTTCCAGTTTGCTACTGGTTTGCGATTGGCGCCTGGGCCACAATACTGCTGTTTCTCGTAGTTGGTCAGTTTGGTACTGCTGGTGTATTGAGCTAATCAATATCGATAATCGGTGTGATCGTTTTCTACTATTTACTGGTTATGTTCAGGAATAGATATCTAAATCATTCTGGGGAAGATAATGATGATGAAGATGAACATTTTATGGACCTTATAAGGTAAGTGGGGCAGTACATGGCCATGGGGGGCTGCTTCTGTGAACCTACTATCTGGTATCACTTTGGTCTTGGGGTTTCACATCTTACATTTTTCAGTTATGCGACAGCTTCCATGTGGTCCATGGAGGTGGTCCGTGTCACTGAAGCTCAAGTCTGGGTACCTGGCACGCTGCTGAAGGTGATCACCTCTCCACACAACGGGAGCAATGGGACTCTCATGATGGATATCATCTGACAAAAACTGTTGAGTAAAGTGAGTCACAGGAGACCTCATTTAATGGTGCATGTCAGAAAGTGGGCTCGCTGAAGATGTGTGCACATGAATGGCTCCTACCCGACATGTTGCAGGGCCACTTGGTCTTCGAACCTGGGCTCAAATAAGGTGGTCCATTTCAGTGCGCTGTCACTGGAGTAGTGTGCAGGTGACCACTTCAGGACCAAGCTGTGGCGTTACCCTTAAAGAAATGAAGAAACGCCGCGAGGATGTCAGCCTTCGGAAACCGATGTGCTACAAAGTGTTAGAGGCTCCAGGGGTGAGCATTTACAAGGTCTACGAAAAAACCAGGAGAGTTCCATTACAAAGTGGCAGATGCCACATGTCCTGGTGGCCTTCGGCTGGCATTGCGTGGTTTTAGTGTGGTCTTCTTAAGAGGTGATGAGGGTGGCTTGCTGCCTCCAACTTGGCTTTGGCTCATACTTTGGACGGACAGCTCAGGAGTGGTGACTGAGTGGGCACTTTGATAGCCTGGCACCCGATGCTGGCTTTAGTAGTGCATGTATTGTTTGTCACCACCCTAACAGTGCCATAAAGGGGGGGGGTTCTTGTTATTTTTTTCATTGGCTTGTGGTAACACAGTCTTTCTTGCCTTTTTATTTTTGTCAGCTCACTTTTTAAGTTTGTGTGGCTGTGAACTCATCGTATTTTAGTGCAGTCACAGCGCTGACCTTTGGTATGAAATTGTTTTCTGGCTCTCTGTATGGCATTTGTATGTTCTCCCTGTGCACAAAGTAGTCAGAACTATGAACTCTGAACCGGTGCTGTGATAGCGGGTGCGTGTGGTGCCCTGGCATCCCTTACAGGGTTGGCTTCTGCCCTCCAGCTGGATGAAATACGATAGAAATGTGGAAGGATGGATGGATGCTAGCCAGCCAGCCTCTGATCTTCAGCTTTATGGGCTCCTGTCGTTCCTTTTCAGAATCCCCCAGCCCTTCATTTATTGCTGTTTGAAGCTGTTGCCCCAGCTTGGCGACTGAGCCCGGGCAAAGTGGCATGTGTCATTAAATCTGTTCTTCTGTAGTTTACATTCAGCTAATTTCAGGCAGTGTTTCAGTTAATCTTTCTGTCGCACCTCTCATAGACTGCTGTGATAAATAAAATGTAGTTATGAATGAGAGAAAAAAAAGAGAAGTTTACACACACCGTGAAACGGAGAGATTTTTTTAATCAATTAACCTAAACGGAACCAAACATTATCTGGGCAGTAATAGAGTCATTAACTTGAGCAATGAGCGGGTTACCAGGGGTCTGCCAGTTGTCTCACAGTTTAGTATCCCTAAGTCACAATGCAAAAGTGGGACAGAAGGTCCACAAGGGCATCCATCCAATCCTCCTCTTACCTGCCTGTCTAGTCAAGCTGATGCCCGTTGTGGCAGCACTGGATACTCTTCAAAGCATGCCAGGCCATTGCAGGGCTGCTTTCACATCGGCCTCGCCAGCACATCTTCGGGATGTGAGTAGACCCAAGAACCCTGGGTGGGGCTGCTGCCCTAGTGGCATGGAAGCCAGCAAGTGAGGTCTGAGGTAATGTGAAGCTCAGTTGCGGGCACTGATTACCCAAATACGCCAGGCAGCTCCTGTTGCTGGGAGTGAATGGCGCCCACACAGCCAGCAAGTCTCACGGTGCCTGGTGTTCATTTTGTTCGATGGCAGTTAAAGGTGGGCAGGGCTGGCAGAGGGAGACTTTAGTATTAGGTGGAGGAGCACAATAGTGAGAGGACAAATTAAAAAATGGATGGTCACGTTCTGTTTAGCTGATAAACGTACTTGTAAGATGGCCCTCCACAAGTGTGACCAAAGTGCAGTTTTTAGAGTAATCTAGACAAGAACAGGCCATTCAGGCCAATAAAGCTCGCTGTTCCTATCCACTTAATTCTTCTAAAATAACATCAAGTCGAGTTTTGAAAGTCCCTAAAGTCCTACTGTCTACCACACTACTTGTTTGCTTATTCCAAGTGTCTATTGTTCTTCGTGTAAAGAAAACCTTCCTAATGTTTGTGTGAAATTTACCCTTGACAAGTTTCCAACTGTGTCCCCGTGTTCTTGATGAACTCATTTTAAAATAACAGTCTCAATCCACTGTACTAATTCCCTTCATAATTTTAAACACTTCAATCATGTCACCTCTTAATCTTCTTTTGCTTAAACTGTAAAGGCTCAGCTCTTTTAATCTTTCCTCATAATTCAACCCGTGTAGCCCTGAATCAGCCTAGTCGCTCTTCTCTGGACCTTTTTGTAGCCTGGAGACCAAAGCTGCACACAGTACTCCAGATGAGGCCTCACCAGTGTGTTATAAAGATTGGGCAGAACCTCCTTGGTCTTGTACTCCACACATCGTGCTGTATAACCCAAGTTCAGCCCCGCAGAGGGCAGTACAGTGCACAAGTTAGGAAGCGACCCTCGATGTCCACCCACACTCACGTGGGCCGCTGTGCCCCTCCAAAGGTAATAGAATTTGTACACATTGAAATTATTGATTGCATTTCTACTTTGATTTGCAGACTGGAAGGCTCAGGTTGTTACCCTTTGAAAATGTTTGTGTGGCCATAACTTCACATTCTCATCCCTTCATGAATCCATTTTAGTGTTGTGCTAAAATAAAAAAGTAAATGGACACAAACACACATAACGTTAAAATTCTTTATTTAAATTCCATAAAAACAAAGCAAAAGAAAAAAATAAAAGAATACTGCCATGCTAAACCCGGGGATTAATTCAAAACCCCCCCCGAGGGGTCCGCACCGGTTTTCTCATAGCGTCAGCAAAACATACACCTGGTAAATTAAATGCGTCAAAAACATCTCACCATTTTCAACTCAAACGTGTGTTACGCACTACTAAGAGAATTAATCCGGAAGGCAAAATGTTTACAACTTCAGTCAATAAAAATGCAACTTGTAGTCGGCACACCGCTTCTCACCAAACAATCCCATTTGCATAGAGCTTATAGAAAAAATCCTGGAGTACAAATGGCAGTTTTCAGGTCAAGTCTTCATTCAGGCGTTTGCTCACATTGCGATTGGGACCGCGCTCCCCAGTACAGTTGGGTTATTGCTAGAAGAAGAATGAAAGCAAACGCTGCTTCTACAGTAAATTCAATTGAAACATCCAGTTGATTGTCGTGCGGTGAATTTACACACAGCACAATTCCAATGCCGCCCGCCCCATGAGCCCCTACCCCGTGTTACACCCTGACACTGTCAGAAAAAAAAAAAACTTTATTCCGTTTTTAAAAACCCTGCCACTCAGCAGCAGTAAAAATAAACTAAAAGAGGGAAAAAATAACATCTAAAGCAATTTCTCTCAGATAATGTCGGCTACTTCTGGCACATTTTACAATACAGATTGCAGCTTAGCACATTTGGCCTTTTTACACTACTTACAAAAGTGTTTATCTACAATGACATGACGGCAGGCGCTGAAGAAGAAGAGCTGAGCGACGGTGACGCAGAAGGAGGGGACACGTGGCTGCAGCAGACACCTGACGGCCTTTCACAAGGCAGCTTAGCCAATCGAGCGAGCCGGACACCCCTATTGGCCTCCTGGGCGTTTGTCCTCAGTTCTGATGGCGAGACCTGCCAGCTCACACTGCGCACTCCGCCTGCAAGTCTCTGAAATGTGTGGAGCAATGGTGTGATGTACACAAGGAATCACTGCCACAAGCAGAAGGCGTCACGAGTCGCCCCCTCCATGTAGTTTAGGATTCAGATGAACAGGAGGACGTGAAAAAAAATGAAGCAAACAAAATGTTAACGCTGAGGTCAACACACCTGACAGCTCAACTCTAGGCCTACAAAGTATGGAAGACGCTGCCCACAGGGCCACCAACATGCCATCCTCTGTTTTCTTTCTCTCATTCTCCTCTCATATGTGCACTCTGAATGTGAACTGGAGCACCGTTAGAAGCCACCACTCCTAAAACACTGGTGGCAGTAGCAGACATGTCATGTCATCACACTCCATCATCATGATGAACGAGAACATACTAAAATGAGCAGACCCTAAGTGTGGCTTTGTCCTGAAGGAGTCGGACAAGAAGCTGCCTCAGGATGGCGCTCATCATGCTATGACACTGGGCATGTGGCCGTCTTGCCCCCGAGTCTCTCTGACGTTACACTGTGACAGAGGACTCATCAAGGCGTCTTTACAGAGAACAATCTTGGTATTGCATAACAACAACAACGAAGAAGAAGTGCAACTGCTCGGCTGGCCTTTTTTTGGAATTCCATAGAGAGAACAATGGTGTTTGTAGATGGCGGTGAACACACGGCCAGGAAATTCAGCAAATTCTTGAACTATCTGAACTCTGCATCCTGGCCTTCTGAGCAACACTCTTGTAACGTTCTGTTGCTTTTTGGTCGATTCTCACTTCCACGTCGCTTCTTTAGAATGCCCACGCTGGACAGCCTCGTCTTCCTGGAGTGACGGACCTTGCAGTGCCTAAGCAGCTCTCTCACGCCATGCTCTGCACAGGCTCCTCCGACATCCTTCCTTCCGTCATCGGCTCTGCCTGCTGCATTTCTGCACTCTTGAAGAATAAATTCAACTGCATGTCTGGCTGCCTTGTGCTTTTTGCACGTTGTTCTGGATTCTCTTTCCCATATCAATTCTGAATATTCAGTCTTAACATGTTCTTGTTTAGGGTGTCGTCTGAGAGTGTCAACATGTTGGTCAGAATTTCACTGTAGTCAATACACACGGCAAGTCTACATCTAAAATACTGCTGAGTCACTCAATCCTCAATCCAGTTTAGGCCCGTGGAGGCCCAAGCCTATCCCAGCAACAGTGGGCTCAAGGCAGGAATCTGTCCTGGACGGACGCCAGTCACTTGCACGGCCACTGCTCCAATCGAAGTATTCAGTTACTTCTGAGAATAGACGAAAAAACTATTTTACTGCAGAAGGAATCAAATTACGTGAATGGCAGAGAGGACTCTCCTCACTGATGGAGTGACTGGACTCCAGAAAAGCCCCTCAGGTCTCCAGCTTTCCGTCAGTGGTTGGGCTAAATCCACATGAATTGACGGCACCACGGACCATCTGCAATAGTGAGAGGGCAAACCGAAGGCTCTGCCAAGCTTCTCAGAATGGCCACCAGTACCTGGATACCTGCAGTAGAGCTCAGCAGCATTTCAGCCACGTTATAATTGGAGGATGAAGCTTTATTGCTACTGGGAGGATATTAACAGCAATAACAACACTGGGATACACAAACCGAGAAAAGAGAACCTGCAGCTGCTAAAAAAAAGTTAGTTATTATGTACAAAAAAAAAAAAAGTGCTAGAATGGGGAGTCATATTTGATATTATGCTCACCTCAGCCTAGCTCAATGAATCCTGTAAGTTGGTTGCACATTTTCCACTCTAAAATACGATTGTCAAGAGGTGCTACTTTTGTGTGACACTTTTTGTGCGCAGTGGGTCCCATCATGTCATGATTCGAGCATACAGTGTATGTTTATGCACAGATTGGCACACACACACACACACACACACAATCACACACACTGGTATGCATAGAAGCTCAGCTGCAAGGCTTGACTAACTCCGCACTACTAATACTGTCCACAGTGTGGAGCTCTCACCCTCATTTTTTTGGCAGAATCTCTCAACACAGCGGACATCTGGAACTGCGCTCCTCCACAGAAGGTCAAAGTCGTCGTCATGTCATCACACAATGCAACAGAAAGAAATACACCCAACTGATCATCTGATTGCCTTAAGACATATTGCACTAAAACAAAAAGCAAGTAAGAGTCCAAGCAGCTTTTATACACAGACGGACAAAACAGTCTTTCGAAATGTAAGGGAATCCTTTTAAATATGGTTTGTTTTAAATGGAAAAGAAAAGGTCGTGTCCAACTGGAGAATGACCACCAACAATAACTTGAGAAATCTAACTTTCAGGTAGTGTGATCTGTGCTTCTCTTCTACGACTGGAGATCAGAAAAGACAAATGTGTGTGTCTTGTTTCCGAGTCTCTGATGGAATTGACAGTTTGTCAGATTAGTAATCATCTTCAAATGAACTAGAAAGAGAACAAATAAAAGACATCGACAGTAAATAAAACCAAAAAATTCAAAACATGCACATAAAACAAAAAATCTGAAAACCTTTACTACTAGCTTTATTATTACTTGCCATGTTGACTGCTTTTTACAAGAATGTATTTGGCTGATGCCTTCATCCGAGGTGACATTTGTGATATACTTCATTACATTTCTTTTGTTTTTCCAATTGGAATGCAGGCAGGTGATGGGACTTGCTCAGGGTCACATGGTGTCAAGCAGTGGGATCTGAACCCATTACCTCGGCGTCTGAAGTCCAAAGTCTTAACCACTACGCCCCACTGCCTGCACGTGTTGAGAAAGGAGAGCAAGCTGGTGGTAAAGGAATGCCAAGTGAAGAAACACGAGAGGGCCACACAAAGAGGGGACACAAAATACAAAAGGAAGCCAAAGCAAGTAAGCCTGCTGCCTTCTGGGGACTTGGTAAACACCTTTATGTTTAAGTCATCTAGTGGGGTCAGCCGTTCAGGTGCTGGACCTCAAATCACCTCAACAAGCCCCCAGCTCTCACCTCCCTTGTCTCTCTCACACAGCCCTGTTCTCCCCTCCAGCTCTTCTCTTCCTCAAACTCAACCTGAAATGGCCAAACTCTGCCCAGGCCTCTCCACCTACAGACTCCGTCCAGTCACCTGTAACTCTGGTGTCCTTATGGCCTCCTGTCAACAAGTACAGGATCAAGCCTCCTAGTGTCTGCTGAGTTGCCTGTCCTCATTTTCTCGGTCACACTGGTGCTCTTGGCTGCTACAACCCTGGGGTGCCACACATGACAGCATCTACAACACTTTAGCGGTTCCTGTTTCAGAACACTTGTGGTATGCACTAGAACCCTCTTTTATGGTGCCTTTTTAGTGAACTTTGCCATCTTGGTAGTGCCCTTGCTTCTGCCACGTTTATTATCATCTTCAGTAATTTCATTTAGGCTCCTATTTTCTGTTAGAATATCTCAGTCAATGTTCTGATCCAGATTTCTACAGTTCTACAGCCTAACCACAATGGAGTATCAGTCTATCAGAAGGACCACTCACGCACAGACCCAGACTTCGCCAACTGCTCCTCAACTCAACCGTATATCTTTAGTCTACAGGAGGTGGAAGGAATCCTACAGGAAACCCACAAGCTTCTCAACAGCCAGAGAAAACAGACTATTGTATGGCCTCAGCTGGTGAAACATCTGTTGTTGTTACAGAAAGGGCTTGTTTCGAAAGAAACAGTACATCACTTACATAGTGTGATTATGGATGAAATGGGCAAACAAGCAAGAAAATCTACACAGACGTAACAAGGATCAGCATACTTTACAAAGATGGCATCTAGAACTGTGGACCAATCCCTGAGAGATACCATGAAGACTCACCCCTCCTGTAAATGCTCGTTGGCAGCTTCTTCACCCACCAGAATTTCATACTCCTCAGCTGCATACTTGTCCCAGTCAGAAGGTTCTGGGCCATCATTTTCAATGTCCTGTTGGGGGCAGGAAAGAAAACTTTTTTTTGCCAAGTTTAAGAGTGAAATTCTTTGCATACATTTCTAAGCTGGAGACAATGGGAGGAAATTTATAGAAAAATACGTCAGTGTGCCCTGAGAGTGGCCGGGATCCCCTGCACGACTTGCTGCTTCCTCGTGTCTGATGCTGTTGAGTTAAGCATCAACTTCCTGAGACAGTAAGTTGGACTGAAGAGGTTAGACAGTAGGTTGGAAACTAAACTGAAGAAAATTAGTTCAATATATAAACATTATGAGTGCTTATATTTCATTCATAAGTTTTGAAGTTTTTTATCAACTTCTCATTCTGGCATTTCTTCGCAGCATTAGCTGCTCTTAAGCAGTGGAGTGGGGCAATAAGGCTCATGCATGAATTACTAACAGAATCTGCTCCTAAGGTTTAACTGCCATTGTTCCGTGTGGCTCGATAACTAAAATTGCTGAATATATCACGCTCATCTGCATGTAAGCCGGTCCTGGTGTACGCGTCTTTGTCACGCTAACATGTTCCATAAGGATGAGCAGCTTTGTTCACTAACTATCATCAGAAAGTTGTGTTCTCATTCCTACAAGTAGAGGCTATGTGAGGATTTTGAACTGCATCCTGGAAAAATCTTACCCAAGAGTAGTGTTATCTGTAAAGCACCAGTGAAACCATAAACGTGAGTGACAAATCCGTCACCAATGGTACTATGTTGCTTGTACTTCTTCCCATTTATTTCTTTATTAGCTGTGCTCCCTGTCTAAGACAGGTTGAAATCTAAGTAATCAACACAGACTTAAGCCTTAAGGTATGCAGTGCACCATCTGTTGGAATGTAGTTTCTAATGCATGTAGCAATGAAATGCATTGCATGTGTCATTCCAGCAGATGGTACATCACAAACATTTGTAGTAATAAAATGAATTGTTACAAATGTTTGTGATGTGTCATCTGCTGAAATAACGATTATAATACACAAGTCTGTTACATGCCATTTGGTATGGGATTTGTAAAAGCAGTGTTAATGTTTATGATGCACCATGTGTTGAAATGAAAAATGCAATGCATATGTCTCTGTTAAATGCCATTTGGTATGGCATTCATAAAAGCAGTGTCAACGTTTGTGATGCGCCATCTGTTGAAATGACATGGCAGCTGGACAGACACACGGATACACGGACACATGTCCTTTTATTAAGGTGGATAATACTTTCAAATGATGATTGCACATAATAAGTTCAGTATAAAATCCATCCACCCATCCATTATCCAACCCGCTATATCCTAACTACAGGGTCACGGGGGTCTGTCAGTATAAAATATTCACTTCAATAATAGAATACTTCCAGTATAAAAATACATTAAAAAAATAAACCAAATTGAAACAAAAACACATAAATCAATTAATAGAGTGAAGATTATCTTTCTTTGGACTGATATAATGTACTACATAATCTTTACAATTTTAAATAATAAAAATGGTAAACATTGTAGGTTGAAAATTTAAGATCGACTTTGGTTGGCGTCCTTTTTTACTCCTTAAGCATTCCCAGTTTTGTAGACATAAGCAGATACTAAGCATGTTTATCTCTCACGTCATGCCTCTTTAATTATAATAATTAGACAATTTACTTATATTTTTCATCATAACACGTTCAGATTTATAATTGTAACCCATTGTGCAGCTTGGTGTCATCAGCATTTGAATGAAGCCTGACATGTCCCCTAATGGCAGATGATGCTGTAAACTTTCTTCTGATTTTTTTCAGGCAATGGAGTCAACACCTGAAGGTAAGGCAGTTCTACTCACAGCACTGGAGGGTGATGATGTGTTGCAAGTGTAAGAAATAATTTTATTGTACTCCATACACAACAATATTGTCTCATTAAACCTATACATTCAGGATATCGTTAGGGCACAAATAAAACAGTGTCAGCATTGTGAAAAACAGACAAAAGCATTTTCTTCAATTTTCCACTTTCATTAATGAACAGTCAATGGTTCAGCTCAACTTAGTGACTCGTTCTTTTCAGTTCTGTTTGAAACAACGAAGCGTGAACACCAACATCTTTCACACTTGCACATCCATCTATGCAGCACCTGATCGGTTATATTTATAATATAATATAAAGTCTATATAATATAAGACTGCAGACGTACCTTTTGCACTGCAAAGGGATCTCTCTGTTCATGGTCAAGGTACTTTTCTAGGTTGAAGAATGTGTCATAGAATATGTGAGCCATTCTGCATCTTTTCAGATCTCTGAGAAAGATTTTGCCTTAAAAAAAAAAAAGATTATGTCAATAGAAGCCACATAAAATGCAAGAAACATTTTACTGCTACTATAGTATTAAATCAACTCCTCTAAAATTATGATGAAAACATGACATTGAAAAAATAAGGAAAGAACTCCATAGTCACGATGAATCAGGCAGTTCATATTCATGCGAGATCTCTCATTACAAACACACTAGTAACTTTGTGGTTACGTCTTCACAACTCACTACTTCTCACTGATATCTCATAATCTCTACTTGCACAACTTCAACGATAACCAAAAAACGCCTCTAAATACCAGGTGTCCCGGGTATGCAGTGGTTAGACAGCAGACCAGCTCTGAAGTCCATTCTACTCCACATGGCCAACCAAGAAGGCTGCACATTCCTGCCCTGCATGTGGATTCCTTTTGTGAGCTCTTGTGGTCTCTCCTATTCTAAAGATGCGTTAACTGGTGTGCCTAAATTCCCTCAGTGTGGGGATATGGCTGTGTTCATGACAATGCATTGATTCTGGCTCATGTATCCAGGGCTGGCCAACACTGCTGGGACCGGCACCTCAGGATTCTGAACTGGGAGAACTGAATTCAGAAAATAGCTAAATAAATAATTAAAAGTACATGTAGAACTAAAATAAAAAAACAAGTATGTATAGGGTCAAATTTGACTAAAATGGGTTTTTTTTGTTTTTTGAGGCATATTTGCCTTTAGTAAATTGAAATAAAATGTAACTAACTCTAAAATAATGTGCTACATAGAAGAAGAGAATATAGAAAAAGTCCAGATTAGAGCAACTGGGCTGATTCCATGACTGCAGGAGATGAATTGTGAGGAAAGATTAAAAGAGTTAAGCCTTTTCAGTTTAAGCAAAAGGATATTAAGAGGAGAGATGACTGAAATGTTTAAAACGAGGAAGGGAATTAGTACAGTGGATTGAGACTGTTACTTTATGAAATCGAGAACAAGGAGATGCAGTTGGAAACTTGTTAAGGCTAAATTTTGCAAAAACATGAGGAAGTTTTTGTTTACATTGAGAATCACAGACATGTGCAATAAACTACCAAGTAGTGTGGTAGACTTTAGGGACTTTCAAACTTGACATGATGTTATTTTAGAATAATTAAGTGGATAGGACTGGCGAGCTTTGTTGGGTTGAATGGCCTGTTCTCGTCTAGATTATTCTAATGTTCTAAATGCTAAATGAAAAACAGCTGGCAAAACTAATATTACTCATAATACGCTTTCAAAGATTTGAATCACTTTGAGACTGCAAAGCCATGAGGTGGCCCAAGACTGTAGCGTAACTGAAGCAAACATTTTTTTTGCCAATTCGCTAAATAACAAAACAACAAAAAGGTGGGCAAGCTAGAATCAAAGAAGAATAACCTCAAAAAACCCTAAGGCAGCAGTAGAAGTGAAACAAAAGATTTCAAGCCTCAGGATTAATGAAATGGAGCAAACACTGGAGTGTAAACAGAAAGCCAGAAACACCTTTTCTGTTGAACAGAGAACTAAGACTTCAGTGAAACAAATGGATAAGCTATTAGCAAACTTGGCAACTGACATGGAAAGAGGTGGCTTCCCTCATTTACAGACTTTCTCCAGCTCTTCAGCTGAGTTATACTTTATTCACCCCTCCATATTTTAGTTAATATGCAGTTGTATGTCACCAGTTAGTGACACAGTTTTTTGCAGGCTCAGGGTCATGGAGTATGGCAGGTTTTAGGACTAAGACTGGGAAGCTCAGTAGCTTCAGGATCACCTTCCTTATCAAAATGTTTGTCTGCCTAAGTAATTTTTTAAATGACACTGTCTCCCTTAACAGTAACCTGGAACAACCGCTATTCCTGTAGAGAGCTTTGTGGTAGACGCTTCATGTTACATTTCATATTTGTATTCTATCCATTTCATCAAATGATTGATCTGGGAGAGCTGGAACTGGAACTTAAAATGACGCTGTATATATGTGTATTCTTGTTTATATTTATATATATATATTATATTATATTTATATATATATTTATTTATATTTCTTTGTTTATGTTTCAATATTATGTTTTGTATTGATTTTGCTTTTTTTCTTATTTTTGTATAGAATATTCAGCTTATTAGTGTAAGTAATCATAGTAAGACTTAACTGAATTGAACTGAATTATGACACTCTCAACTGCCAAATCTTTTCCCTCTGATTACGGAGTTTGAATATTACAGTATGCAGACACAAAACAATAAATCAAGCACAACATCAGGAAAAGACAGGCCTTACCCTTGCATTCTGGCTTTACAAGGTCAAGCATCTGACACAGAAGGTCATGAAATTGTAGAGGTTCAATGCCCATTCCTTCCATTCGCTCACACTGTTCTTCATAAAAGTACTCTAGTTCATACATGGACAGCACTCCATCCCCATCCAGGTCCATACACCGGAACCAGTATTCAGCACTACAAAAAACAAAATGGACAGCAGAGTCTGCTGGACTGCTCAAAACATTGCTCTGGTCATTCAGATAGCAGTACATCAGTCCCGAATACAGGTAGTCATTCCTTAAATAAGAGTATTTTGTGGATAGTCCCTAAAACCTACCCCCAAGATGATAATCCCACATTTTCTGCACCATAACTTATGACGTCTGAGTTTACTGTCAATTTTGCACAACAGAAGCATATAAATGAATACCTTGTAGCATTCTTCTTATCCTCTTCGGAGATCAGGTACCACACGAAATCTGCATAACTCATGCGACCTTCTTTCTGTGCAGAGTTGCCCCTGTCAAATAAAACTGCTGTGTTAAACTATCCCTTCTTGCAAAACTCTCTTATTACATGTTAAAAGGAAAAAGATGGTATCTTCAATTCTCCATCATTCCTAAGAAAAGAGTTAAAAAATTTACAATAAACTAGGCTATCCTGGAGACATTGACCAGATTATTCTGGCTGGTCCTTATCTCTGGCATAAGAGTGCCATTACAAATGACAACTTTTGTGAAATCTGCTTATTATAACTGATTTAATGCTGATATACTTTGCAATCAAGCTGATAAACATGAATAATTAAGAAGCATCTATTCAACTAATATGTGACAAAACAGAAAACGGTGTACCTTGTGACAGCCCCAGAGAATATTCTCTCTATAATTCTGTTTGATAAAGCTAAAAGAGAAAGAGAACAATTAAAAAATAATGACACTGTATGCAAATCAGTTTTCAGCTTTCTTCTTCCTGCATATACAATGGTGTGACAGAGTAAACATGTCCTTTTAAAAATGTTTTATCTTTTAAAATATGTAAATGCATTGAAATCAGTCCAATAAGGTGATAATATTTTAATTTCGTTTTAGCAATGAAAAACTGCATTTTACAATTAGTCAGTTACGGCAAATCAACAAATGCAGATTTCAGGGCTGAAAAGTGGTGTTGTCAGTGGGGGCTTCACGGGTTTAGCCCCTGACCTCAGGCTTTCAGCCCTTAATGTTGGAGAGCCCCTGGTTTAGCCACAGTTGAAGAGCAAGCACAGTGAAAGAACAATGCTGACACTTTAATTTTGGTGCTTGGAAGTTAAAAATAAGGATATCTCTAAACACAAAGAATTAGGGAATTTCTACAATTTTATTTTTCCATTATTTTCACATAAAATTACTATAGTGTATAATGTATCACTTCTCAGTTTTGAACATTTACATTATAAGGTATACTATAAAAGTTAAACTATAACTTCTTGCAAAACTCTCTTATTACATGTTAAAAGGAAAAAGATTACATGAATGTAATAGTGTCAGTTGTTTTCTAAATCTGCTACATCTAATGCATTAAATCCTCAATTAGGGGGCATGGGTAAATGCGTTTCCAGGGATGCCCTTGTAAACACAAACCACGATTTCCTTGACATTGAAAAACTGAGCACAACACTTTTTTCATTCTTGTTAAGTCTGCTGCTCTTTGCATTGTTACAAATGCTCAGTGTGCTCTACTGCACTTGATGGTCAAAGTTTTCTCCAGGGATCAGACGTTCTTATAAAATGATGTAAGCTCTTTCTGACACTGAAAGATCCACATTAATCGCGTGTGTGACAATAAAGAGTTATTTAATAACTTCCAGGCTGAAACAAAACATAATCACATGTCCATTATTTGTACAAGAGAACACTAACACCTTCTTTCATTGCTTTGCTTTGGTACAGACAGACTTTGCTAAATATGTTTTCTAGCTGCTTTCATTTTTCATTATTATGATGGTAATAAACAAAGCTTATGCATTTAACCAAAATAATATGTAGAGGAAGATGTGGTTTATGAAAACAAGACTGAATTACCTGCTGCTGGGTAATCCTTAATCCCGGGCTGTGCAGAAGTGGAATTGTTAGGCATATTCAAGGTGAACATGGTGGTTCAAAAAAGCAAGCCTGAAATGCACCAGACTACGGGTGACAATGAGGCAAGTTCAATTTATTCATTTTCTGGTCAGTGCATTGAAGTGCGAATCCTTCCGTCAAAATATCTACATGGGTCGGCACAGTGATGAACACTGCTGCCTCACAAATCCACTATCTCGTGTCTGAATCCCATACCTTGTCACCATCCCAGCAACATTTACATGTTATTTTTTTTTTCTCTGTGGCTTCTAGTTTACTGTTCAAATCACAAAGATGTGTGTTTCGTGTAAATTGCTTCCGGGTGGGGATGTGCTTGAGTGGGACCTGCAATGGCCTGGCACAATCTGCGGTTGATTTCTGATGCTGCTGGAATATTGTCTCGTCTATCACAAACCTGAACTAGACTAAGTGGGTTTGAGACTGTGATGTTACTATTTAGATTATTTTTGAGGTCGATCTCTGGGTCACTTTTTCCTTAGCATACTAAAAAAAACAAAATAACCAACAGAGCACATTTTGTGTCTCCAGGCACAATATAGCTTGTCTCAACAAAGTAAGAATTACTCAAAAACGATAACATTTAATTCAATCTGAAAAAATAAAACGCTTTTCTGCCACTCACTCCTACCCCATCTAATTGCCCCTTTATGATGCATAGGCTCTGTTCTTCACTTACCATGATCATTGTATCTTGCCAGGTCTTTCTGGTCAATGAAAAGGTCGTGGTCAGTGTCCAGTTCCCAGAACTTACAATAGATCACATAAAAATGTTCATAAGAGAAATAATCTGTAATTTGGTTGATATCATCTTCCTCCTCAAGAAGGGCTAAAGTCTATGAAAAGAGAGAGGTGATGTTTGCATAACCATTTATATAGAATGAGCTTAATGTGGAGAAGTTTAAAGCATGGCATATAAAGAAAGATATAAAGAGGGAAATCTTTGAGAGCAAGCAGACTAAACTATTTTAATGTTTAATAAAAAATTACAATGCTGAATGCCTGCCAATGGGGATGGATTATACTAGGGCTGGGCGGTATGACCAAAATTCTATATCACGGTATTTTTCAAAATAATACCAGTTTCATGGTATTCAACGGTATTTTTTTCCCATGCATGAATGGATGTTAACCACATTTTCCACTGCAATTACTGCAGTAGACTGGCTAAGAAAAACCTATTCCACTGTCATGAGAATTGTACATTGCACAAAAAAAACATTTTAATGTGCACACAAGTATTAATACAGGCTTGCATGGCCCCATAAAGTGATAAGTTTTCAAGGGGGTGGCACTAATGAAGAGAAGGAATCACATTGCATTACAGTTGCAGTCAAAATATAGAACCATTTTACTGAACAAATTTTGCAAACAACATATTTTCAACCATCCAAAGAGGCATTTAGACTTAGTAAAATATTCAGATGTGCTTATCAAAAGTTGTATTACACTGGACATGTCTTAGAAAAGGAATACATAGTAAATATTTTTTGTAAACCAACTACACTTTCTGTTAATGTTAACAATCTCTGTCCATTGACATGTTAGCTATATGGATTGTAATGGCGTTGGTTATCTCGATCCACCGCTTGCTTTTTTTTTGTCGTAAGCAGTCCTATAGCAAATGAGTCTACAAGTGACATCTGACTCGAGTGTCCTCTATCTTTTCCAGTTTTACCTGAGGACATGGAGGGTGCCAATCTTAGTTCGATACATTCATGGTACTCCAGAGCATGTTTGCAGCTAAGGTGGTGCAGCAAATTGCTCGTGTTGCCGCCTCCGGCGACAACTTTAGCTTGACACCATTTGCAGTAAATAGTTGTTTGGTCCACATCTGACCTTTTAAAACCAAAATTTCCAGGCAACAGATGTGTCAACATGTTCAACTTTATCGTCTGCTACAGCTTCAGTTTCAGAATGTTCTCTGTCCATTTTCACCATTCAATACCTCCACTAACGCATGTACTCCATTGCATGCTTGTTTAGCGGTGTAGCAGTGAAAAAAGTCCCCCCTTAAACAGTTTCCTGCTGTGCCATGTTCCGAACATTGTTTAGGCAATTTAAACTGGTATTGCAGTATAAGAAAAATCCATATCATAACAAAAATAAAAAATGGTTTTCGGTATGAACCGGTATACCGCCCAGCACTAGATTATACATATTTAAATTTATTATACTTTGCCATAAACTAAACATTATTAAATGAGGAAAACCTGATTGCTACACCTGTAACAGACAGGGACTGCTTTTGTATCAAAAATCACTAAAATAGTTAAGCAAAATACAAAAGAAAAAAAAGATTTTTGTTTAACTCAAGTTCAAGTAGACCCTATAAGGTTTATTTCAATGAATCTGTTAATCTGAGGGCACATCACACTATAGCCAAACTCTTTCCTTGAATGTTTATTTAGCACCGATTAAATTTTTAAAGAAACAAGATATATGTGATTTATACATATGAATAGATGGTCCAGTGTCTGCTTCTATATTGTTTCACAATAATTTGAGCAGCCTAAACTGTAAATGCGTCAAAAACATGTGAAATTTCACCTAAACAAGTTTCCCTAGGACATATTGGTAAAAATATCAATGTCTGGTTGGAACATTAAATGAACATTATCTAAAAGCAATTAAGGAGGTATAATAAAGTGTCATTTTAAATGAAAATGTACAAAAATGCAAAATACAGACTCCAATGTACTGAAAGGTTTAACAAAATGTAACATTCTTAAAAAAATTAATGAAATACTGAAATGCAGCTAAATTCTATTCAATATGAGCCAAGATTAGATGTCTATGTCTAAAATAATTAATTTAGAACAGTTAGGAGAACTGCAGACATACAAATTAAAAAAGTGACGCTTCTTTCAGCCCAAAATGTTACACAAGTAAAAGGTTTAGATGTTCTTACTTTGCTTTAACTCAAAATGGTTTCAGATAATATTAAATACATCAAACAGAGATCCTTATGATGTAAAGTTGAGGACATCCATAAAGACTTGCTACATAAACAGGAAAATATTCAATTACAGAAAGGTTGAAAACCAAACACTCCAAATTATATTGCTTACTGTATGTTATTATTCTGTCTTTTAAACATCTCTATATGATGTTTGAGCTGGATGATAAATTGGACTGGACTGCCAATACGGATTCTCTGTGCAAGAGAGGACAGAGCCGGCTATACTTCCTTAGAAGAGTGGCGTCCTTCAACATCTGCAATAAGATGCTGCAGATGTTCTATCAGACGGTTGTGGCAAGTGCCCTCTTCTACGCGGTGGTGTGCTGGGGAGGCAGCATTAAGAAGAAGGACGCCTCACGCCTGGACAAACTGGTGAGGAAAGCAGGCTCTAGTGTAGGCACGGAGCTGGACAGTCTGACATCTGTGGCAGTGCAATGGGTGCTCAGCAGGCTCCTATCAATTATGGAGAATCCACTGCATCCACTAAACAGTGTCATCTCCAGACAGAGGAGCAGCTTCAGCGACAGACTGCTGCCACTGTCCTGCTCCACTGACAGACTGAGGAGATCGTTCCTCCCCCAAACTATGCGACTCTTCAATTCCACCCGGGGGTGTAAACGTTAACATTATATAAAGTTATTGTCTGTTTTTACCTGCATTTTTATTACTCTTTAATTTAATATTGTTTTTTTGTATCAGTATGCTGCTGGAGTATGTGAATTTCCCCCTGGGATTAATAAAGTATCTATCTATCTATCTATCTATCTATCTATCTATCTATCTATCTATCTATCTATCTATCTATCTATCTATCTATCTATCTGTCTGTCTGTCTGTCTGTCTGTCTGTCTGTCTGTCTGTCTGTCTGTCTGTCTGTCTGTCTGTCTGTCTGTCTGTCTGTCTGTCTGTCTGTCTGTCTGTCTGTCTGTCTGTCTGTCTGTCATCTCATCTCATCTCATCTCATCTCATCTCCCAAGATCAGGCACTGCTGCCTAGTTGTTAATGAAACAGACTTCAAATGTCAAGGCTACAGATTTAATCCCTACTTTCTGTTTAACGTATGATCCCAAAAAAGGCATTATTTCTGCCTGCGCTATTTTTTTTTTTGCTTTTTAAACACAACAAATTCTACTTATTATTACATTATGTATTAGAAAATGCATTTAAGATTGCTGTTTCCTGCATATATGAAATCTTAGTATTTACACTAATACTAACAGTTTCTATAACTAACTTTAACCTTTATGATGTAAAATAAGAGTACTGTACTTAATGAAAGAACTATACACCAGTAAGAAACTGGCAGGAAAATAAAAAGCTAAATACTGTTTTTTCTGTTTATCTTTAATCAGGTTTGTGCATGACAGAGAGTAAGCAAAGAAGAAAGACAAGTGCAAGAGGGTGAAGAAGCGGAGAGAGGAGACAAACCTGGTAAGGTATTAATTTAACACACATGCATATTAAGGCAGGGACAGTATTTCAAAGTCCTTCAGGAATTGCTGTGAACTACTGGGCCTTCTTCTAAACATTTTCCCAGACTCTCTCTCTCTTAGGGTTTTTTTCCTCTTAGCTTATCAAAGTTGGATTATGCTGCTATACAGGTATTTGTGCCAAGACCTTTTCCTTTTTTTCTTCTATACATGGCATAAATACATGTTCATCATCATAGGATTTCTTCTGAACACAAAATTCTTTCACAACTATAGAATGTACCAGAAAGTATACAAAGAAATCATAATTCTCTTTATTAAGAATTTGATGTTTTTACCAAATTGTATTAAACCAAAACACTTTTAAATTATTGAAAACCCTATCTGTTCTGCAAATTCCCAACCCCATAACATTCTATGCAACAGTAAGGACAAGATGCTACAATGACAGTAACAAAACAAGTTCCAACTGACAGTAATGTTGTAGGTACTATACCTATCAATCCTCATCTTTCACAGGATTCATGATTTTTCCTCATCGAGGGCTTCAATTTTAGAGCTGTCCCCAAGATCCTTTCTCACCAATTTTTTTTTCTGCATGATTTGACACTTCACAGTTTTATATTTACTCCCACAATCAACGGACAATTCTCGCTGCCACATACTTTCTGCATAGGTATGTGTTTCACTACTGTTAGTTCAACTTTAACACCTTACTAAGACCACCTGTTGATGATCTCGCTTCATTTATAAAAAGCAATAACACTTTCCAGTTGTTTAACAGATATCAGTCTCAGAGATTTTTTATCTTCACCATGTATGTTTTATCTCTGTTAATCATTTTATTTCCTGCAATGAAAACCATTCTCCTGACTTTTTTGATAGCTTCTTCCTCCCTTGTTTGTTCATCCCCTTTAGCTTCATACCCCCATCCCCATCTCAAAGACCAGATTGTTGTGCTTTTAACATTATTTGTATCTTTCAGTGTGTATTTTCTTTTTTTTTTTTACATATTTAACTTATATCACACCACATGCTTATTGGACTCCTACAGTTAGGTCCATAAATATTTGGACAGAGACAACTTTTTTCTAATTTTGGTTCTGTTCATTACCACAATGAATTTTAAATGAAACAACTCGGATGCAGTTGAAGTGCAGACTTTCAGCTTTAATTCAGTGGGGTGAACAAAATGATTGAATAAAAATGTGAGGCAACTAAAGCATTTTTTTAACACAATCCCTTCATTTCAGGGGCTCAAAAGTAATTGGACAAATTAAATAACTGGAAATAAAATGTTAATTTCTAATACTTGGTTGAAAACCCTTTGCTGGCAATGACAGCCTGAAGTCTTGAACTCATGGACATCACCAGATGCTGGGTTTCCTCCTTTTTAATGCTCTGCCAGGCCTTTACTGCAGCGGCTTTCAGTTGCTGTTTGTTTGTGGGCCTTTCTGTCTGAAATTTAGTCTTCAACAACTGAAATGCATGCTCAATTGGGTTAAGATCAGGTGACTGACTTGGCCATTCAAGAATTTTCCACTTCTTTGCTTTAATAAACTCCTGGGTTGCTTTGGCTGTATGTTTTGGGTCATTGTCCATCTGTATCATGAAATGCCGCCCAATCAATTTGACTGCATTTAGCTGGATTTGAGCAGACAGTATGTCTCTGAACACCTCAGAATTCATTCGGCTGCTTCTGTCCTGTGTCACATCATCAATAAACACTAGTGTCCCAGTGCCACTGGTAGCCATGCACGCCCAAGTCATCACACTGCCTCCACCGTGTTTTACAGATGTGGTATGCTTTGGATAATGAGCTGTTCCACGCCTTCTCCATACTTTTTTCTTCATTCTTCATTTTACATCATTCTGGTACAGGTTGATCTTGGTTTCATCTGTCCAAAGAATGTTTTTCCAGAACTGTGCTGGCTTTTTTAGATGTTCTTTAGCAAAGTCCAATCTAGCCTTTCTATTCTTGAGGCTTATGAGTGGCTTGCGCCTTGCAGTGCACCCTCTGTATTTACTTTCATGCAGTCTTCTCTTTATGGTAGACTTGGATATCGATACGCCTACCCCCTGGAGAGTGTTGTTCACTTGGTTGGCTGTTGTGAAGGGGTTTCTCTTCACCATGGAAATGATTCTGCGATCATCCACCACTGTTGTCTTCCGTGGACGTCCAGGTCTTTTTGCATTGCTGAGTTCACCAGTGCTTGCTTTCTTTTTCAGGATGTACCAAACTGTAGATTTTGCCACTCGTAATATTGTAGCAATTTCTCAGATGGGTTTTTTCTGTTTTCACAGCTTAAGGATGGCTTCTTTCACCTGCATGGAGAGCTCCTTTGACCGCATGTTGTCTGTTCACAGCAAAATCTTCCACATGCAAGCACCACACCTCAAATCAACTCCAGGCCTTTTGTCTGCTTAATTGATAATGACATAACGACGGACTTGCCCACACCTGCCCATGAAATAGCCTTTGAGTCTAATTGTCCAATTACTTTTGAGCCCCTGAAATGAAGGGATTGTGTTAAAAAATACTTTAGTTGCCTCACATTTTTATGCAATCGTTTTGTTCACCCCACTGAATTAAAGCTGAAAATCTGCACTTCAACTGCATCTGAGTTGTTTCATTTAAAATTCATTGTGGTAATGTACAGAACCAAAATTAGAAAAAAGTTGTCTCTGTCCAAATATTTATGGACCTAACTGTATATGAATATTGGCAGTTCTGAGTATTTATTTTATGAAAACTAGTTTTTGCCCCTCAAATGCAGTTGGGAAAAATTGTTGATTTGTTTTTAAGAATTTTGTTTCCTTCAAATAACGGAAGCTAATGCAGCTTCTGAGATTAAAAATAACTAGCTGACATCATAAACAGACTTAGCCTGAGACCTAGTTTGCCCACACCTGTTCCTAAAAAAATGTAGATATGAAGACTATAGGAGGTATTCCCAAGAACACAAGTTCACATTAATAACCTACATTTGTAAAGAATGGGGCGCTTATCAGTAATGGAAATGAATTATACTGCATGTGAAAAGTGACGCATAAAATAAAGGTTAATTAACCAAAGGAAACATAAATGCTGATACCTGTAGGAAGTTGCTCCTTCTTAGTTCAGTCATAGAAATTCTTCCTGACCATGACCGATTAACTGTGTAGAATATCCTTTGAATCACCTGTAAAAACACAACAATGTGTTTAATTAGGCAGGACACAAATACTGGTGGCACAAGGTACCAGGATTAAAGTAATTATCATCCCTTTAACAGAGTTTTTCTTTTAACATACAGTATATGAGCTCTTACAGTTCCATACTGATATTTCCAAATTCAATAACTGCCATTACTTTGAAAATCTCAAAATCTCCTGCAGGTGTTAAGTACAAGGAATTTTGCTAAACTATAAAACAAAAATAGTTTATGTAAATCTCCCAATTTAAATAAATAATGCTGTTGCTTCAGCAAAGTTAAAAATGCTATTAATTTTTCCAGCAACCTTAAGGGGGCAGTATAACCAAATGTAGCTCTATTGCAATACCCAAGAGCTTCCAAAAAGTCACTCTTATGTTGTACATGCATATAGACTACTTTGAACAGTGCAATGAAATGTACAATATAAAAGGCTGATTGATGTAATTTGCTTTATCTACTTTACACATTTCACTTAAAGCAACCAGACATGCAAGTATTTTCCTATATATGGATGTTGCCTGAGATATTCTTCTTTGTGTGTTTATTATAGTCTTTTCAAAATTATGACTCACATAAATCTAATATACAAACATACTGTACACCTTTACTTGAAAGAACAAAGCTACTTGTCCATCACCGCGCATATCTGCGTCCACATTTTCTTCCAGTCTTACTGCATGATTATAGATAAAGAAAAAAAATCTCCTGAAGAAACATTTAACACTGGAATTCCAATAATGATCTTTCCAAGTTCGCATGCTGCATGTAGACTGAATCAGCCAAACAGAAAACAGAACAAATGCAGCTGATCTCCTTATTCTTATTCAATAGAAGCAGGAATGGGCATAGTTCTTTGAGGTGCCCCAATGACATGGTGTTTTATTATTGTCTCACACAAAAAACTCCCTGTAACTTGTATCCATACTGTCCAGTAGCCACCAGTGCTCAATTCACTCTCTGTATAAAAAGAGCACCCATTAGTCTTAGAGCCAGTTTATACTTCATGCTCAGAACGCATATGCACAGGTAGCATGGCTATCACGTGTTCCCAGCCCTCATTTTGACTGTTCTCCGAGCACGTCCTCAGAAATTAACGCGACACATGCACGAGTTGCAATACCAGCAAAAAGTCGGGGGGCGCAGTGTGATCAAGTCAGAGTCTCAGTTTACTATCTGCATGTGACAGAAAGCCGCTTTGCAGATCCTACAGGATCGATGTGCCTGCTTCAACATTTGATGAATGGTTTGATGATATAGTGAAGCAAAATGCCAACATACAAATGCATTTGTGGTGCTTTTATATTCAAGTGTTGCATATTCCCCAACATAATGACACAATACATTTTAAAGGTCTCACATACCAACATCTGTGCTGCCTTTTTTTTTTTTTTTTTTTGCATTAGAATGTACGGCAGCATATTTGAGCCACAGAGAAAAAAATCATGGATACAGTGAAAAGGACAATTTTGCGATTAGAGTAGAAATTTCAGCTTTAATCTCAAAATGTCCTGTTTAATCTCAGATCTTATTTTGCAATTAAAGTAGACCGTCATAAACTTTATCTTAAAACCGACCCAGTTGTTAATCGCTACATGCTTCTGGGGCTTCCTCGTGAACTGACAGCAGTGGCAAGCAGCAATTGCCACAGAGAATACATTAAATATATGATATTCCAGCTCACTGCACATTTAGAATCCTTAGCTTTATACTTGTTATCACTTTCATGATGAAATGTATTCAAGTATGTATATTACATTTTACAGATAAATCGTTAACTTCATTTAAATAATGAATACAGTTAATAATTACACATGTGGAGGCGACATGGTGGCAGAAGTGGTATCGCTGTTGTCCCTGGTGTTCCCTGCCTGGATTTTGCATGTTTTCCTGGTGGGTTTCCACAGTGTGCCCCAGTTTCCCTCCAAAGACATGAAAGTTTGGGGATTTGGTGATGCTAAAATGACGCTAGTGTGTATGTGTGTGTTTGTATTCACCTTGCGATGAGCTGATGCCCCGTCCAGGGATTGTTTCAGTCTCATGCCCGATGCTTGCTGGAATGGGTGCATCCCTGGATTGATGGATGCAATCATTAAACATCCATCCTTTTCAGAGATATTATGGCAAGGTGTCCTTGGAATTTAATGGATGTTTCAGGCAATTCACAATACAGGGATGCCAAACGCTTTCTCACCTGTCATGATATTTTGTACTGCCACCTGGTAGAATCTTCCAGATTTACGTAAAGTACGCGCCCAAGTATAAATGGTACAACGCTTGTGTAGCAGGAGCACCCAGGTAAACACTCTAAAGCACATTATTTGGTAATTGTCTTTAAAATCCAACATCCTCACTTGACGAGCATAATTTGTTTAGTATTGTTGCTTGATTGTGCCTGGGGTACAGAGATCACATATTAGCATATTTTTAATTTTCACATTAACACTTAATCAAGGAGAACACCTCTTTGATCAGTCTTTTTAATGAATGGGACACAGTGTTCCTTGACATGCAAAAGGAATTGTCCATAAACATACTGCATTTTGGAATGCATATTCAGTGGTGCAGAAGGACACGGAAGCCTTGATTATAACACAATTAAGTATACTTATGATACAGGCATATTATGTCCATCAGTAACAAAAACCTACATACAGACTCTTACATGTTGTCACGTGCAGATGAAGAAAGCAAAAGCCCTTCTAAAGAAAAAAGGTTTAAGAGGTCTGCATGGACCCTTAATGACAATCAAAAAATAAGTATTCAAAGCAAAGGAGCTGATTAAATTAAAAATAAATATTACAAACTGATACAAATACCTTTTAACAACAATCTGAATAAATGATGTCAGTATGCAGCTAAATCTCAGTACATCTTTGTAACAAAATCAGCAAAACCTCCTTAAGTCCATATGCACGTTTTGTCATTTACACAAATAATGTACTCCACATTATTTATTTATTTTATTTATCATGACATAGCTGGCAACTTAAACAAACCAGATATTCAAGTGCATTAGCAGTGATGATACAAAAGAAATGTGTTATTTTCTAACAGGCTCTAAACATTTGCATAGACACATTCATACAGTTGAGTCTACAAGGGCTTGCTTTGTTCACATGATCCACATGAGCAGAAGTTATTACCTATGCAATGAGTGCTACTAAAAATTTGGTAAGTTAAAACAGAAGTTCATTCATTCATTCATTTTCCACTACTTATCTGTCCCATACATCCCCTTCTCCAGCCATACTTGCCAACTCATACTGTTGGATCTCAAGGCGTTCCCAGGCCATCTGGAAGGTATTATCCTCCCAGTGGGTGCAGTGCTGGGTCTTCCCCGGGCTCTTTTCCCTGCTGGTGATGCTCGTAAAACATCCACAGGGAGGCATCTGTATCAGATTCCCGAAATGGGGCTCTTAATGTGGTGGGTCAGCAGCTCTACTCCTAACCTCTCCTGTATACTTGCACTACTCACCCTATTCCTAAGGGAGAACCCAGCCACCCTGCAGAGAAAACCCGTTTGAGCCAGTTGTATCTGTGCTCTCATCCTTGCAGTCATTACCGAAAACTCATGACCATAGGTGAGGGAAGGGACGTAGGCCGATTGGTCAATTGAGAGCTTTGCCTTCTGATTTAGCTCCATCTTCACCAATATAGATCAGTACAACAACTGCTTAACTGTACTCACTGCCCCAATCTGTCTGTCTGATCTCACCATCCCTTTTCCCCCTCACCTGTGAATAAGACCGTGAGAGACTTAAACTCCTCCATTTGAGGCACTAACTCATCTCCTACTTGGAGAGGACAGTCTACCCTTTTCCTACTGACAAGCATGGCCTCTGAATTGAATATCCTCATTCCTGCCACTTCACATGCAGTCACAAACTGTCCCCCAAATCAAATAGAAATACAAAAACATAAATAAATGAAAAGTGCAAAATATATAAGCAAAAAGTTAAAATTACTATAATTAAAAATAGCAAAAAAGACATAAATGATAGCATCTGACTTTAACAGCAATTTAAAAAATGTCAAATGCAGCATAACCCCAGGCCTCCTATTACAAGGAAAAGGCCATTTATGTATCACAACCTAATGCCTTTGACCACACCCACTCTTTGATTGACACGCCTACTACTGATGTACCAACACCATGGCTATACTGAACCACTGAAAAACAGTTTAAAGTGCCCTGTTTTACAATAACATGGAAAGGCTGAACTAATATAATCTGGCAAACAAAATTAAAAGGGCTCCTAGAGGTCCTTAGGGGATAGACTCTTGATGCCCATGGGTCTAGGAGGGCCTGCAAAGCTATTACTACAACCTAGTATTTAAATACACTAATGATCCATATAGTTAGAAACAAAATTAATACAATTATCAGTATGACCCATTATAATATTAAATACTTAAGTAAAAAATACCACTGTGTCAGGGGTGGAAACATTCCTTACCGTGGTTATGTATCGAGAATGGAATTCAGGTGCATCCTTCAAAAATGTTAAGCCAGGATGAGTGTCCACAATATCCTAAAAGGATGAAAACAGTAATTCTTTAGATACTTCTTTCGTGATTTTTATATATACTGCACAATGTAAGAAGAGTAAATCATTCTCAGTATATGCCTTAAGTAAGACTGTTGGGTACTATGCAGGTTAAACAATCAATTGCTTGTGGAAATATATATAAAATCATCTAATACGTTGGAGGGCTGAATATATTAGGTGCATGAGTTAAAGTGATAATGGAATGTCATGGTGCCAAACAACCAGTATGCAAAATACCCAGCGGTATTCCAGGGTCCAATCATTGCTCCACTATAGGAAACACACTGAAATCTTATGCTAGTACCATATAATATGTAATTAGCTATACACTGCAATTAATTAGAATATAAATATCTTACATAGAGTAACTGCATCGTAAACGTTATGTAAGTTGCAAGAAAAAATTACGGTACATACTTCTGACCAGCATTGTTCAGAACACAACTTTCATGAAATACATGCACTTCTGTGTGGGAGAGCAGAATCTGTTAACTTATTCACCATAATCATGCAGATGTTCACTTCAGCAGTAGTGAATCTTTTCAGCTGAAATTTCATAATTTGGGACATTTTCATTGTTCTGTTTGAAATGTATAAAAGCAAACCCAAAATCATGAGAAAAGAACTATGTTTTCTTTTCTGAACAGTTTGGCTAAATAAAACATCATTAACATCAAACTGCCACAGATCACTGCTTCAACTCTAGGTAGTTCAGCAGAAGCAAAGAGTAAAGTGACTGAAACGAAAGGAAGCCCATAAAAATGATCTTCTGAATTTAGATTCTGGCCTATTTTCTTGCAAACCCAGTAATGGACATGGAATACTACAGCATGTTTTTAAAATTAATTTTCTGGGATTCCCTACAATTTTGATTTTGAAGCTTTCAGGAGGTCTGAAGGGTTAATTAGATGATCCTGCACCCCTTGAATTTCACCTACCTTCATTATTCAATTGTTTACTGAACATTTTCAAATAAAGGAAATTAAACAGAATGGTACAGAACACATGTAACAGTAACTGAAGAATTTAACTTGGGTTTCTTGATCATTATGATTTAGAAAACTGAACTTTTCATTATGAAATATGGTCTACCAGGTAGAAAGAGAGGAAGAAGAAGAGAGGTCTCTGAACCAAACTTAAGTTATGGGTAGAACTACCAAAACTTTATACAGCCTCAGACCTGAAGTTTAGAAGGGAAGCAAGAATGAGAAATTTAGTCAAGAGAATGAGTAGGTAAAGCTGAGGAAAGATAAATACCACAAGTTCTTAACATTGACTAAATTTGTAAAAAAAAAGAAGAAAAAAAAAGAAGAATGAGGAATGAAAAACAAAACTGGAAGAAAAGGAATTCAGCATCATTAAATGAAGTCACCAAGTGTACTAATTCAGGCACTCTGCCAAAGAAGATGAACGCATGGTCGGCCACTGATTTTAAGGGCATTATTATGAAAAGCAGGTAGATCAATTATGAAATTTCACAGCTACACAAATAGGTCTCTGCACATGATGCCAAATTCTGAAGGCACAGGAGCAAACAGAAATAAGAAACACTTACAGGTATTAGGCTTCAATGGAGTAAAGATAATCCCTGCTAGAACATGAAGGGAAATGATGGAGGATTTAATATGTAACCACGTTAGAGACAGATACAGAAGCGATAGCAGGACCAGACAGGATGTAGTTTTCCATGTCAGATAGAGACAGCCCTTCAAACATTGTTTGAATTGGGGTTGCATGTTTAAGAATTCCCAAGAGTTTGGAAAGAAGAGATATAACTGGTGACCAGTTACTTGTAAGGGGAAAGGAGTAGAATCATGGAGCTCATAAAGTTAAAGTGGGAAGCTAAATTAATTTTAATAATGGCCAGGGGAAATTAAAGAATAAAGGTATATTGCCCCTGACGTGGACAGAAACATTGACTTCATTAATTTTGTATCAATAATTAGAGGAGGCAATTACACTAATTCATCACCCCAAGATATCTAAAGCTGTTAGTAGATGGGATTAAAGGAGGTAAAGAAAGCTGCTGATATGAATTGTTAAGTGGTAAGAGAGGTTCCCATAAGTTTTAAACAGGCCTAAAATAACAGAGATATCTTAATCAATGTTACTAAAGTAAAAGAGAACAACATCAGCATGGATTGAAATATATGAAAAGTGAATTAAGATATAGTTGTCAACAGCTTAGGGTTATGGATTGCAATCTCGAACATTTCAAGAAATGCATTAAAATAGAAAGCAGACAGTAGACATCCTTGTCTGGCCCTTATATTAGCAGAAGGGTAAGAGATTGAAGAATTTCTGAAGACAACTGCTAAGAAGGATGAGTATATTGTTCTGGTTAAGTTTACAAATCCTGTACTGAATCCCTTTCTCTCCATCACCTGTGACAAGAAAGCCAGTTCACGAAATCAAAAGATTTATCTATGTTAACCACTGTGCCCCAGAGAGACCATTATATTATGTACACTTACCTAAGAATTAGTAGGTTCACTATTTACCCTCAAAACAGCTTGAACTTATTGGGTAATTGACTTAAGAAGGTGGTAAAAATGTGGCAGGGTGAAATTGGCTCATATCTACCTATATGTGTCCCATAGTTGATGTAATTCAGCTGATGTTGGATTTTAACTCTTAATAACTCATTCTAAATCATCATATAGATGCTTGATTAGACTGGGAAGGCTGGTAATTTACATTGATTACCTTCCTAACTTTTTAGTGTAAATCAACATCCTGCAATAAAAGCCCAAGAGTAAATTACTGCCAACAAGTGACACCTCTGATCAGCAGTGATTTTCAGATAAGTTGTAGACATTCAAGAGTTGCTCTGCGTGTGTCAAGAAACACAATGTGCCCCACAAAATAACTCCTCATCCCACTGCAGAGGCATCACCATCCTATACTGTTAAAACCTAGCAGGATGCATGAACTCCTTTAGTTTTCATCATATCTTTAAGTCTCCCTAAAATAAACATACTGCAAAAGCACAAACTTGAATAAAAAAGTCACAATCTCTCTATTTTTATAATTTCCCATAAGCAATAATGATACCTGTAGTAATGGGATGAAGTCTTCTTGTTCTAGGTAGTCGCAGCCTGGTTTGGCCAACAAGTAAACAAACTTTGATGCATCATCATAGCAGCTGTGTAACAACCTGTAAAAATATACCCACTGTTAAAAGACAAATACTGACATCTAACTTCTTTATTTATCATTATCTTTTTTGTTTTTGGCAATTAAATAAATCATAACTAGACCCATTATGTGACTATAACATCAACTTAGAGAATATCACAAAACCAAAGCTTGCCACCTACAGAAATTTTCAGATCACTCCTAAATCAAAGGCTGTATTAATAATGGAGATAAGTCGGAATACTGGAAGGTTGTGGAGGACTTTGTCTTGTGGTGCAGGGAGAACCACCTGCAACTCAACATCAGCAAGACCAAATATCTAGTGGTGGACTTCTGGCATGTCAAAGTGCCTCTGAGACTTAGAGGTCTATTATTAAAATGCAGCAGAGGAACAACTATTATGTAAGCTGTCCTTTTTCAATAATATAAACTTAAAAATATAAACTTGTAGATGATAAAGGCTGGGATGGACTGGAATGTCTTTACACTGATATATACGTACAAACATACTGTGGGACATAATACAGCTTGCTCAGCAGGCATGTTATGTATGAAGTTTTTGTATTTATTTATTGTTTAGTTCAGTTTGATTTCAATACTACAGTACTCTACTCATCACTTATTTGTATATATGCCCATCTGTCAAATGGAATGGATTGTGGAAAACATGGAGGCACACAGTATGGATAAATTAGAATACGACTAATAAGATCCAAAACAGCAATCAGCTGAGAAGGTTATTGTGTGAAACAGGTATCATCAGTTAGACTTTTTCCATATTTTTTACTGTACAGCAATATCTTGTAATTGACTCAGATCTGCTATTTAAAAAAAACATTTTTTGTTATGCTTTATTCACTAACATATATTGCAGAACTGAGTCAAAATGTCATGTATGTAACAAGAAATACAGTAATCCCTCGCTACTTCGAGGTTAATTTTTCGCAGATTCACGACTTCGCGGATTTTATATGTAAGCATATCTAAATATATAACGCGGATTTTTCGCTGCTTCGCGGGTTTCTGCGGACAATGGGTCTTTTTACTTTCTGGTATTTGCTTCCTCAGTTGGTTTGCCCAGTTGATTTCATACAAGAGATGCTATTGGCGGATGGCTGAGAAGCTACCCAATCAGAGCACGCAGTTAAGTTCCTGTGTGCTGCTGATTGGCTCAGCGACGGAGTGCTGCATTAACCAGGAAGTCTCATCTCACTCATTCAGCATTAACGTGCTCTTGCTACTGCATTCAGGGGATTATCATCTTCATCGTCATCATTTTTACTGCGCAGCATATTCATCACCATCATCACGTCATATATCACGTGTACTTCGCTATACAGTAAGTGTAAACTTATCTACCGATTTCATATTGCTTAGCAGTTGTCCCTGTTATTAATAGAGTAAAGGGTGGGTTGTAAACAATACAGGGAGGGTTTAAAAACGTCCAAATACACGTTAAATAATTAAATAAATATGGTGTCCCTACTTCGCGGAAATTCAGTTATCGTGGTCGGCCTTGGAACCTATCTCCCGCGATAAGTGAGGGATTACTGTAAAGGCAAAATAAAAAACAGTTGCAAAAAAAAAGAAAACTGTGAAGTCCTAAAATAAATAAATAAACATTTAACAACGAGGGACAGAATGCTGGGCTGATAGAGATCACCAAATACATTCATACATCCTAACTACTGCCTCCATATTTAAAAACGGCAAATAACCATGGAAATTGTTGTAAGAATAGAAGAGATGCTTACTTTCTCCACATGGCTATGAATGCATGAACAGAGACAAATCCGGTCCTTTCGCCTCCAGCAGCATTAAACATTGGAGCCTTCCAATACAAAGGACAGCCACATACCTGAAACGTCAGCAGAAAGAAGACACTAAGATAAAGAACTGACCTTAAATTCACAGAACAGGCTGGTTTACTGAGTGCCTACTTTTTGATCTTTTTCAACAACACCATTCTTTGCATTGTGAAAAGTGAGCAGGAGAGGAACATTAACAGATCTCTGGTAGGCCTGGATTTAACCAGGGTAAAGGAAAAGCTAGAGAGAGAGAGAGTTCATTTTGTTTGCATCATATAGTAGTAGAAGACATTTGTTTTAAGTAATGCTTATATAAATACACAATATTGTATATGTACTGTGTATGCCTACATTGGGCATATTACAAGAGACGTTCAAAAAGTTTCTGTACTTTTAGTACCGGACCTCCTGATAAGGGCTGTTCGGTCCCTGTACAACCGATGTTAGAGCTTGGTCCACATTGCCAGCAGTAAGTAGAACCCTTTTCCAGTGAGAGTTGGACTCCGCCAGGGCTGCCCCTTGTCACTGATTCTGTTCATAACTTTTACGGACAGAATTTCTAGGCGCAGCCAGGGTGTTGAGGGGGTCCGGTTTGGTGGACTCAGGATTGGGTCACTGCTTTTTGCAGATGATGTTGTCCTGTTTGCTTCATCAGGCCGTGATCTTCAGCTAGCTCTGGATCGGTTCGCAGCTGAGTGTGAAGTGGCTGGGATGGGAATCAGCAGCTCCAAATCCGAGCCAATGGTCCTCAGCCGGAAAAGGGTGGAGTGCCCTCTCAGGGTTGGGAGCGAGATCCTACCCCAAGTGGAGGAGTTCAAGTATCTCGGGGTCTTGTTCACGAGTGAGGGAAGAATGGAGTGTGAGACTGACAGGCGGATCGGTGCGGCGTCCACAGTGATGCGGGCTCTGCATCGGTCTGTCGCGGTGAAAAAGGAGTTGAGCCGTAAGGCAAAGCTCTCAATTTACCAGTCAATCTATGTTCCTACCCTCACTTATGGTCACGAGCTATGGGTAGAGACCGAAAGAACGAGATCGCGAATGCAAGTGGCTGAAATGAGTTTCCTCCGCAGGGTGTCTGGGCTCTCCCTTAAAGATAGGGTGAGAAGCTCAGTCATCCGGGAGGGGCTCAGAGTTGAGCTGCTGCTCCTCCGCATCGAGAGGAGTCAGATGAGGTGGCTTGGGCATCTGATCAGGATGCCTCCTGGACGCCTCCCTGGTGAGGTGTTCCGGGCACGTCCAACTGGGAGGATGCCCCGGGGAAGACCCAGGACACGCTGGAGGGACTATGTCTCCTGGCAGGCCTGGGAACACCTCGGGATTCTCCCGGAAGAGCTAGAAGAAGTGGCCGGGGAGAGGGAAGTCTGGGCATCTCTGCTCAAGCTGCTGTCCCCACGATCCGACCTCAGATGAGCGGAAGAGGATGGATGGATGGACAGTGAAGGCAGGAGGAGTAGTAATTGGGCATTAAAAAGTTGGTACAACGCTGGGAAAATTGCCTTGCAAATGAAGGTGACTATGTAGAAAGGTAATTAAATTTTTTTTTGAAATTTTTAATAAATAGAGTTAAAAAAAGTGCGTAAACTTTTTGAACATACCTCCTAATAATTACTCAACCTCAGAAAACTTCTGGCTAGAAACAGTCAACAATGAAGAACAATACTTAAATGTTTACTGATAAGATCTGTGCGTGTGAGTGATACAAAGTGGTTATGATTGGCCTAACCTGTAGATTTCTTAATCTTGATACAGTTATTTTTTATTCTTTATAGCTAACTCTAATGACCAACAGTTACAGCACTAACATTGGTTTTCTAAAAAATACTAAGGATGAATAAGGGAATAATAAAGTACTATACTCAAGTGCTCCAGCCAGTGATACATAAATGGGATAAAACTGTCTGAACAAGAAGCTGGGTTTGAGTAATCTAAAAAGGCTCATAAAATAAAATCTAAAATAAAGTCTAAAATAAAACCTAAAACTAAAATCTTAGGTTTATTTATAGCTCCTTTACTACTACACCTGGCAAAAAACACATATTTAAAGTGCTGTATAGTTATGCATCAGTTAGTGTTGCTACCTCACGCGTCCTTGGTTCAAATCTGACACCTGGTTGTTGTCCCTGTGGTGTTTAAACACTCCCCAAATTTTCCTCCAAAGGCTCCAATTTTCCTCCCACACTCCTCCTCAGCATCTGTCCTCAAAACATTTAATCACAAAGAAAGTGAATGCTGTTGAGACACTTCACTTTTCTTTTCTCTGACAAAGGGATTATTTTTTCATATTTCTCTTACACTTCCTTATTAAGTGTAAAGGGGCATCTTCACATAGCAAAGGTTTGTGCTTGATAACTTTGTTTATTAAATAAATGTAATCAATTAATAAATGAATTACTTATTCACTCAGATGCCCTTTTATCTAATACCAGATTTTGGCTGAAGACCTGCAATAATAGAGAAAATCAGGAAGGGAAAATTATTTTTTCACTGCAATGGTAATTGTTCACTGCAGGTTTTAAAAATTGTCCTGAAATTTCACTTGGAAGTGTGTTATGGTGAATGTGAACTCATTAAAAATATGAAAGAACAGTTTTGTAGCCACATACAGTAAACCAGACAGACTTTGTTTTCATGATTAAAGCTGACGCAGAGAGCGTTAACTTCATCCAATACAGAAAATGAGGAAGAGTTTACCACATTATTCCCAATCTCAGTAATCTGGCAACTCTTCAGCCTAAGCTAAAATCTACTACATGAATTGGTTCTTATGTAATCTTTTTTGCAAAGAGCACATAACATTAAATGTAATTAATAATGTAGATTGCAGTGTGTCATTTTAAAATATTGTTGGCTTTGCATTGCATTGCCATTGCAGGCATTTCAAATTACAGGCTGGGCTTGACTTTAACCTGCCTTGTAAGCACTTATGCGAGGAGCAAAAGAAACAAATTAAAGACCTAGCAAATGTCAATTGACTGCCTCTGAAAAAAACTGGCTCTGTGATCTTCAATTCCAATATATTTTCATTTGCTTTATAATTAGTGGAAAAACAACTACCAAAAAATAGGCTTGATTATTAATATTACCAAATAAAGTTCTACAGAAAGTAAAATGGATGTGTCCCTAATAAAGTGTAAGTCACTGTGTTTTAGTAATTCTAGAATGGGAATTTAAAATAAAAAATTGGTAAATTAAGGAAATCAAATTTAGACCATGCTTAAGATATAAATATAATCCAGCTGAACTGAGTACAAAAAAACAAGACAACCATCTGAAAAGGTGTATGCAACCTTTTATAATGACTTCAGATAATCATTTCTTTAATATTTTGTACTTGTATATGATTTTGTTAGTTTTAACTAGTAAAACTGTAACAGTTCCATCTGAATTCTGTTATATTAAAGCAACTAATCCTTTGACTGCTTCGAAGTGTTTTTTAATCAAAACCACTCACCTCAAATGAAGTGATTTGGCAAATTTATCACTGCCAAAAGATTTACTTATTGCCTTTTCATGTGCCAAACAGACCACATTTTTTCTGTTGTGTAGAACTGAACAAGATAATGATAAAACTCTTGTAAATTAGATAAACATATCTCACATTATGTTGTAAACACTCCAGTAATAGCACAGTAATATATAATGTTTGCAGTTCTGCACCTCTGAAAATGCCATCTTATATTCCTTAAGATGCTTTTACAATACTGCAGAGAGGTCTACATCTTTATCAACAAAGGCTTAGCATTAAGGATTTCACTCTTTGTTTGTATTATCTATTGCAGTATTAACAAACAACTTTAGCAAACTCAAAAAGGGTGTTATCAAGAAATGCACTAGTGTTAGGTAAGAGACAAGATGTTGCCATCACAAGGTTTGTATTTTTTTCCTGAAAAACCTATTTTCCATTTCAGCATGTTAAGAATGTGCAGCTTGGATCTCTTCATTAATTGACTGGGATTAACTATGAGTTTTTTTTTTGTTCTTTATTTCACCTTATACAATTTCTTGGATTAGGAATTTGTTAGTTTTCGCATACCCCTTGGGGTCAGAGCGCAGGGTCAGCCATTGTACAGCACCCCTGGAGCAATTGAAGGTTAAGGGCCTTGCTCAAGGGCCCAGCAGAGAAGAATCTCTTTTGGCAGTGACGGGGATTCGAACCGGCAACCTTCTGGATACCAGCGCAGATCCTTAGCCTCAGAGCCACCACTCTGCCCTGACCAGTATGTCCTACTAGTGGACAAAACAATACTAGTAGCCAACTGACATTTGACTGGCCTCTTTTTTCTACTTACATTTAAGCCACCACGAACTTACAGTTGCTCTGCGCAGAAATCTTGATTTTGGATTTTTCTTTTAACACATCTCCTGTGGCACTAGTAACCTCATGAGCCCAAACACTAGTCAACAGGGCTTTCTGGCTTTAAAGAGCCAATTGAATAGGCAAATAATGTTTACATGTATTGTATGTCTGACTAATGTTTATGCTATGAATTTTGCACTTATTCATTTGTGAACCTGCTTTACCTAGTACTGGGTGAGGGGAACTACACCATACCTAGATAGCATTAGAACTCAACCTGTAGAGGATTCCAGCCCAATGTGGAGTCAAATAAAGCACATACCCATACTTACTCACTAGGCTTGTTGGTTATAATTGATACAATGCTTTTGGACAGTAGGTGACATCAACATAAACTAGGTATTCAGTTACATATATTTAGTAAAGTAATGTTCTCAAGCCCATTTAATTCAATTCTAAGTGTTAGGAAGCCACAGAGTATCTCGGCAGCACCTGACTCAAGGCAGTAAAAAGCCCTGGAGAGGATACCAGTCCAGTGTAGGGCCCAATAACTCTTACACAGGACCCAATTCTGAATCACTGATTGCCCTGACACACATCTTTGAGGTATAAAACCACAGCACCCAGAGGAAGACTTGCATAGACACCCTGAATGTGACTGTACATGGACAACATCCAGGTGTGGGAATCAAGGGTGCTAGATCCGTACAACAGCAGCACACCTCACTGAGCCACTGTATCACCCCTAACCCATTTAGTGAATCAGCAAAATGTATATGCATTAATTGTGTTGAAAAATACTAGATTCTTGTAATTAATTTGCTAGTCATACATACTGAAAAAGTGACATTTACTCATCATACCTTGGCGATTTTTCCCATTTCATAAATATCAGCCTTTTCTTCCTCAAATTCAGCAAACGTGGTTTCTATTTTGGCAATGGTCTCATCAAGGTTGGCATTAGTGTTTGGAAGTCCTTTTGGAAAATAAAAGCGTGGAATGTTGATGGAGGCTGGGATTGTGACAACTGGTTTATGAACAGTTGGAGGTGGTGTAGCAGGGTGTGGATTAAGGACGGAGCTTGCAGGAACTGGAGGAGGGGTCCCGGGTTTCTTTTCTTGCCTACTCTGGACCTGCAGACAAACAGATAAAATGCAACAAAAACATTTTTGAGCTGCTAATGCATTTACTTCTTATGTAACACATATTCAACACTGCATTCATTTTCTCATTTAAAAATTAATATAAGAAAATAAAGCAAGATGAATTAATTAGCTTTCTGTTAAACAAAATACAAAACCTTTTGCAAAAATACTTATCCTTCCTTTGTGTGAAAAGCACAATTTTAGATTTTATGAAGACTGGAGAAATAAGTCTTATGATATCTCTGACTAAATGTATCAGAGATAAGATTTGAATTTTAGTAAGTACAAGGACAGTGTTAAAAATGAAGAGATTTCAATACATCTATATGTAGTGCTGAATACAAGAACCTTTGTGATATAGGTGTATCATCTTCAATAGGTTACATTTTTTTTTATAAAAGAAGCTTCTGCATGCAAATCTTGCTACCATATGCTTCCAGCATCAGACATCATATGTGACCCTTTAAGATAACTATATCCAGAAAGGACATAAACTTGAACATTATTTGCAATTTGTTTTTTGCATGTACTGGAATGTACTTTACTATGTTAGTGAAACAGATAAAACAAAGTTTGATTGTTTCTGCAAGAACATCATAGTTATTATGGAAAACTTCTAGTGCAGTTCAGCATTTTATTTTTCCAGATCAAACCCACACTGACATTTCTGATTACATCATTCCCGCCAAGGGTCAAAGACACTTAGTAAAAGAATCTCACAGAAGGGAAGCACCAACTTGTTTTAATTATTTGTTGTACTGTCACAACAAATGCTTATCCTTGCTTGGCTGTCTTCTTAGCCTTAAAGCCATCAAACAGCTTAGATCTGTGGTATTCACTTTGTTTTGCCATTTTGTCTTTCTGTTCTTGCCATTGTTATTGTCTTGCATGGACTGTAAGGTGAGAATTTAACGAACAAAGCAAACTTAACAGTCTTGTTAAATTACAACAATACTATCACCTTTTGAGGAGTCTCTGTTATGGATGAAGATCTAAATCTGTGCCGCATAATACTACAGCTCACTCCCTTGTACTGCTAAACCTTTACATCAACTTTAAAGAAACCAGGTTGAAAACGCCACGATTGATCTTTTATCATTTACAGGTACACTTTCAGATTGGTGTTACTCATTCCTTTTTGATCAACCAAGTCATAATATTTCAGATCTTAATCCTTTACATCTATACCACTTCTACAGTACATCTCTTTTCCCAGAGGAGAACTTCTTTCTCTTTGTTTATTCCTATCTTACTTTAATATCCCCAAAAAAAGAAGTTTACAGAGTTGTTTTCTTACACAAAATATACTGCTTCCTTTAGCCTCTTAAAGAAGTATTTAATCTTAAGCTTTGTGATTATGCTACAATGAAATACAGTAAGTGATTTATAATACAGTTCTTTCCCCCATTACCAAGTGAGATTTCAAAACAGCAACCATAACCCCAGCTATATATGTGTTTTAATTAATGACAAGCGTGACTATCTCAATGTTATCCGCCAGTCTGCTAGGGCAGAATGAAGAAAAGAAGAACGGTTTATATGAAAGTGTGAGACAATTGTCCAAGTTTTCCTGAAATCAGAAACTGGTAAACAAAAGCTATGGTTACCTCACTATGTGATCTTGACAATAATGCTGAACAGATCTTTGCAAAAAAACGTACATGAAATCTGTAGAAGCAAGTACTGTGTATGCATTTCTTAAAATAATCTTTCAGTACACAAGCTTAGTTTTTTTTATTTTTCTCATCTCTTAGTTCAAAACCCCTAAACAAAGGGAGATCTGTAGCACTCTAAACATTAATTTGCCACTTCCTTGGGCACATTCAATTAAGAAATATCTCTAATTTGTTATGTAGTTCCTCCCTTATACAGAGTGGTGACTAGTTTTATTACCTGGCACCTCGCACATTTCAGATATGCCGGCCAAGTGACAGCAGGGTGCCTTACTCTTCACAAGAGTTTACTGAGAGATTGCTCAGCAAAGTGAAATAAAATATCTCACCTCCACAATATCAGGGCAAAGCCTAGCCAGTTTAATGCCAACATGGGAAGCTGCAACTTCCTGCCAATGAGAAGGTTGGCAGAAACCAGACACAGTGAGCTCCACTTTAAAACATTGTTCTAAGACAATGCTTGTCACACAAGAGGCACAATGGAGGAAATCATTGTGTTTAGACTATTTTGTGTAATGTCTCAAGTTCTTCTCTCATTTTCTTAATAAAAATGTATTTCTTCAACCACAGTTATATTTTTTTATCAAAATAATGCTAAACACACTGAATGAACATTCATTCTCACACTTGAAATGTATTTGCTATTATATTTGTAAGAAAGAAAAACATAAAATATTATGGTTAAGCACATGTAATTCATTCAATTAGCATTACTGATCATTACAATATATAACCATTGTCCTTGAAAGCAACAAAAAAGAAAGACAATGCATATTCTGGTTGAATTCTGGTAAAGAATAATCATTTGGATTGATCAAATGCATCTCAACGAAGCACACTGAAGACCAGCATTGTCCTATAGTTATCTTGTTGCTCAATGTAAAACTATTTGCTACTGAAGTTACAACAGGTTGAGACAAACAGTAACAAAGAAGTCTTGATGACACTATTTGTTAAGTATCCACAAGCATGACCTCTTTAAGAGAGGCTAAGCAGTGCAATACATAGCTTCTCATTACATAGTCAAGTGCTTCTGCTAACACAGTTTCTGCTAAAGCAGCTGTTTCTGTTAATACAGCCATGTAGTTTCCATTTTCACATGAGAAAGAAGCCATGAGAAAACTTCAATCTTTTAAAAAATATGAATGGAAACAAAGATGCAGAATGCCAGTAGCTTCTTTCAATAAATAAAATCTTATATAAGTAAAAAAAAAAGCCTCTGGCTGCTTCCTTTCAGGACACAGCAGGTTGTGTTAGAAACCAACTGCTGGAGATCCCCAATACTGATTGGAGGACAATGTCATTGAATTCTATTGAGTCCTGGCTGCCTCAGGGAATGTACTCTTTTGTAAAACGCTACTGCTGTGTTTAGCTTAGTTACTGTTTTGGAGGCTGCAAAAATACAATGGGTTCTCGTTTGATACATTTTAAACAGTACAGAACCCAGGGTAACTTTAACGTATATGGGATTTCTTAAGAATACATTGAATACTTTTGAGATTTCATTATACAGTACACCCAACTGGACGAAAGGTTTAATATTACAAGTACCACTTTTAGAATTCCTAGAGCTTGATCAATTTCCACTGTCACCTTTTGATACTTATGGCCAGGCTAAGGCAATACTCTTAATGTTGTTAGCACCTGAGCACCCTGCTATTATCAGTCCAAAGCAATGATAACAAACATACACATATGCATACATATACTGAATGCATACATACATAAGTAAGTCAGAACAGGAGTATATAGATCTGGGAGTGCCTTTATAAAGAGAACAGGACAAATTATTCTGAATAACTGCATTTCCCATACAGCAGGCAGTAAGAGAGCAGCCAGCTCTGATAAGCTCATGTGCACACAAATGTGCTTTAGATTATTCAGTTATGGCTTTGGGTAGTGAAAGAAAAACCTAAGCACCTGCAGAAAAATATATACAGACCCAGGACGAAATGTGTGCATTATTTTATTATGGTCAATGATTTCTTCTCCATTCTTGTTGGTGATTACTGGTATTGCATTGTGAACTTCTTGTTTGTGAATTTGTTGAGCTAAAAGCTTATTAGCTTTTTCTCCGTGTTCATAGTAATGCTGTCTAGAGACTTATAAATAAGTTGTTCAGTTTCTTTAGTTGCTAAGATGTTAAGTTCTGTATGCAGGGCCTGCCTTTTCCTGTGGAGAACTTCATTTGGACGCCTGGCTTGTTCTTCATCTATTCTAGTAATTTCACTTCTTAGCTCTGACACTTTCTTGGTTTCTAATTTATTTCTGTGGGAAAGATATGAAATAATCTGTCCTCTTAAGAAGGCCTTTAGAGTTTCCTAGAGTGTTCCTGCAGAAACCTCTGTGGACGTGTTTGTCTCTAGGAAGAAGCTGATTTGTTTGGATATAAATTCTGTGCAGTTCTCGTCTGCCAATAAAAGAGGGTTAAGACGCCATCTGCGAGGTGAGTGTGAAGGGCTTAATGATTTTAGCTCCAAGACTAGAGGGGCATGGTCAGAGATAACAATTGTGTCGTATTTGCATGATTTAATTGTAGGCAGGAAATTATTATCTATAAAAAAATAATCAATTCTTGAGTAGCTATAATGCACTGGTGAGTAGAATGAATATGTTCTTGAGTTTGGGTTAAGAAACCTCCAGGGGTCTGATAAGTTGTGATCATTTAAAAACTGTGTAATTATCTTTGCAGTATTAGATGTCGTCCCCCCTGTCACAGGAGTCCTATCTAAGAGTGGATTTAAAACACAATTAAAGTCCCCAGCCATTAAAATTTTATGAGTGTTCACATTGGGAATGGATGCAAATAAATTTTGCATGAATTCCTTATCATCAACATTGGGTGCATAAACATTTATCAAAATCATTTTACTGTTATATAAGTTGCCCATGACCATCACATATCTCCCTTCAGGGTCCGATACTACATCTGATGCTACAAATGGAACTGTTCTATGTATGAGAATTCCCACCCCTCTAGTTTTCTTTATAAAGCTAGAATGGAACATTTGGCCAGTCCAGTCTTTTTGTAGTCTGAACTGATCCTTGGTTAGTAAGTGGGTCTCCTGTAAAAATACTATTTTAGCTTTTAAGCCTGTTAGGTGAGAGCATACTTTCTTTCTCTTTAATTCGTGATTCAGGCCTTTAACATTCCAGCTCACAAAGTTAACTGTCCCATCATGGAGACATTGATTCTGAGTTTTTAATGTCATTTTATAGTTTTAATTGGTAATATGGCAGTTTTAATCTTAGTCTATCCAGGATTTTAAATCACCTGTAGCTCGCAAACCATTTGACCTATTGACCTGAAATTTGGTACATATATACTACGTGAGGTCTACTATCCGCTTTCGGGGTGATGATTGACCTCCAAGGTTATTCCTCTTTTTATTTTTATTTTATATTTATTGTAGAATCAACTCTTAGCAGCGGCCCGCAGGGCGCATGCGTATGGGCGCCGTTCTCATTCCTACCACCTTTGCCATCACTTCCCCTACGTCTTCATATCTTAAATCATTCTTGAGACAGATTGAAGACTTAAGTGCCAGCTTAAGTGAAAAATTAAAGAAAACATACTAAATAATTGCAACACAAACACTGACTTAATAAGTTTTATCGCGAAAAGATGCCAATGAAAGAAGGGTGGAGAAAAGAAGAGCTGCTCAGGAATCAGCAAGCGCATCAACCTTTGAGTAAATGAATGCTAAATGTACAGAGAAAGAGTATGAAAACTATGAATGCTCCAGTCAAGTGCATTCACTACCCGTTATCATGCAGTGCACTGTTACTGGTCATATATAAAGTGCAATATAAATAAAATGTATTATTATTATTATATATAATACTTGTGTCCTGGGTATGACGTTAAACTGCATCTGGCCCTGCAATCGGTCCTCCAATTTGCAGGGAAATCATGGGGGTTGGTGGCAGAATTAGCACTCCGGCCACCGTAAAAAAAACTTCACAAAGCTCCGCGACTACAGAAAGGACTCCTTTTTGCTCTCCGCGGGAGTAGCTCTGCTGCAGCCGCCCATAGGAAGGCTGCTTGCGTCATGAAGGGGATGGGGGAAAGCCCTTAGGAGCCCCATCCCCGGAAGAGTCAAAACCATTGGAGAGCCAATAGGGTCAGGTCTGTTGGGGATCGGAACTGGTGTGGTGCTGAGGTGTCGCCTACTGCACGGCAGCACTCGGGTCCCAATTTGAGGCGGCCCATACAGGTGGGCGCATGGAACGTCTTGTCTCTCCAGCAAGGTGATCATCTTCCTCTGCTGTCGGAGGAGCTGTGTAAACTCTGCATTTCAGTGCTGCCACTCTCTGAGGTGCGCAGACCGGGGACTGGTCAGATCTCTGTAGGTGGATACACCTTTTATTGGTCTGGTCGGTCTGATGGCTGTCATACTCAGGGAGTAGCTGTTGCTGTAGCGGATTGGCTTCTTCCAATGGTGTCCGATGTCACTCCTTTCAACAAGCGTATTATGGGACTCAGATTACAGCACTGACTGGGTGCCTTGTCTGTTGTCTCAGTGTATGCTCCAACTGCGGTGAGTGATGTCTCGGTGAGGGAGACATTTTATTCGCAGCTTCGCTCGGTGGCTGATGGGTGCCCACGAGGTGACATTCCTCTGGTCATGGGTGACTTCACTGGCACTGACAGGACTGGCTATGAAGATTGTCTCGGTCCCCATGGGTCTGGTGACCATGGCGAAAGTGGCTCCATGTTCCTTGACTTTGCAAAAGGTCAGGGGCTGTGAATCGCTGGATCCTGGTTCCAGCACCCTGAACCGCATCGTTGGACTCCAATACTGGTGGTGCGGTGAAGGAGATCAATCACATCCTCATGGGTAGACGCTGGAGGCTCTTGCAAAACTGCAGGGTCCACAGAAGTGCCCAGTTTGTGAATTCTGACCATAGATTCTTAGGATCCAGCTTAGGTCCAGTAGGTTACCACCTGCTAGGAAAATGAGCCTGGACTTGGCCAGACTCCAAGATCAGGCTATTTCTAAGGAGTTTGCACGCAGTTTGTGTGAGGAACTTTCAGATTTGGGTACGACTGCCGATCCTAATGTGATGTGGGAGACCTTCTGTGACAAGACCTTGAAGGTTGCTGAGGGTTATGTTGGTGTTACCGGTGTTCCCAGAAGGAGGTGTTTCATCTTGCAGGGCACCCTGGATATCATCCAGAGGAGTCGCAGCGCACGGCTCAATGGCAACTCTGGTCTGTACCGGGAACTGAGGAGGATGGCTATGAGGACTCTGAGGGCAGATAAAGAGGTGTTTGTTAGAGGAATCTGTGAGCAAGTAACACACCATCGGTGGTCTAGCGACCCACATCCTGCTTACAGAGGAATCGTAGCATTACGCACATCTGAATCTGTTTCTCGGAGAGTTGCAGTCAGGGCAGCTGATGGAATGGTCTTTACGGATGACACTGCAGTTGTGACCCACTGGGCTGGCTACTTTGAGCAGTTGTTCAAGGCTGATCCTCCGGCTAGGACGTTGGATATCTCTGGGTCCCCAGTTCTTGAGGCTGATCCTCCAATTAGCTGTGAACCACCCAGTCTCACTGAGATTGCACAGGTGGTGAACCAGCTGAGGGGGGAAAGGCTGCAGGGATCTGTGGTATCCGGGGTGAACTTCTCCAGGCTGGTGGTAAGGCTGTTCTCCTGGCATTGCAAGCAATCTTTGCTTCCATTTGGGAGACTGGCATCATCTCAACTGACTGGAAAACGGGACTTGTCGTCCCTATCTGGAAAGGGAAGGGTGATCGCCTGGATTGCAGAAACTATAGGGGGATAACACTGCTCTCGGTGCCGGGTAAGGTCCTTGCTAGGGTCGTCCTCAATAGGATCCGTGATCACTTGCTCACCTACCAGCGACCAGAACAGTCTGGTTTTACGCCTAAGAAGTCTACCATCGACCGCATCCTGGCACTGAGGGTTCTCATAGAGCGCAAACGCGAATATCAGCAGGGTTTCTTTGCAGCCTTTGTCGATTTTCGCAAAGCATTCGACTCAGTTGATCGAGCTGCCCTGTGGGACATCCTGAGGGTTTGCGGGATGCCCTCAAGGTTGCTGGATATCATGGCTGGCCTGTAAACTGGTACTGTGAGTGCTGTGCAGAGTGGAGGCAGGACCTCTGTGTTTTTCCCAGTTGATTCTGGGATTCATCAGGGGTGTGTTCTTGCTCCTACTCTGTTCAATACTTGTATGGACTGGGTGTTGGGCAAGGTCGCGGGGTCCAGCGGCCGTGGGGTATCTGTTGGTGAAGAAAGATTCACAGATCTTGACTTTGCTGACAATGCTGTGATCTTCACAGAGTCAATGGAGGTTCTGATCGGGGCACTCGAGAGTGAGTGAGGAGTCTGAGTGTCTGGGCTTGCGAGTGTCCTGGATAAAAACCAAGATCCAGGCCTTTAATGACCTCTTGGGCACAGCCATCAGCAGTGTGTCTGTTTGCGGAGAGAGTGTTGACCTTGTTGAGTGGTTTACTTACATTGGCAGAGACATTCATGTCGCTGGTGACTCTTCCTATGAAGTCAGTAGATGGATTGGGTGAGCATGGGGGGTCATGAGGTCGCTGGAAAAGGGTGTGTGGCACTCCCGATACCTATGCAAAAGAACGAAGGTCCAAGTCTTTAGAGTCCTGGTGCTTCCTGTCTTACTATATGGTTGTGAGACATGGACGCTATCCAGTGACCTGAGACGAAGACTGGACTCCTTTGGTACTGTGTCTCTCCGGAAAATCCTTGGGTACCGTTGGTTTGACTTTGTGTTAAATGAGCAGTTGCTCATGGTGTCCCGAATGACGCACATTACCTGCATTGTGAGGAAGCGTCAGTTACGGCACTATGGCCATGTGGCGTGTTTCCCCAAGGGTGATCCGGCTCATACGATCCTCATTTTTGGGGACCCAAGTGGCTGGACCAGGCCAAGGGGTCGCCCACGTAACACCTGGCTGCGGCAGATAGAGGGTCATTTTCAGAGGGTAGGACTGGACCATATGTCTGCCTGGGGGGTTGCCAACCAGGATCCTGAGCTGTTTCAACATGTAGTGGGTGCAGCAGCGCACTGTACCAGTGCATGCTCCCCAACTTGACTTGACTTGTAGAAGTTGCTGGCAAGAATGCTGCTAATTCATTACAGTATGAGCAAGGAACCTTCATAGTTAGGAGGATCTCGGAAGCTTGACCTTCACAGCTAATTAGTGAAGCAGTTTAACCCCTTTTGGCTTGCAGACAAAATATATAAACCTAAGCTGTATAAGGCTGGACAATAGTATTTAACTGTCTTAATTTTATGCATATCCTATGATTATTTCATGAATATGGGTAGCATGGGTGTTGACACCCCTGTCTCATAGCTCCTAAAGTAAAAATCCTGGCCCAGTTAATGTTTATGTGACATTTGGATGTTTTCCTAAGGTCTAGGCACTCCAAGTTCCGCTTACACCCGAAAACATGCATGTCATGTAACTGAAAACTCTGATTGTACCTTATTGGTATGTGAGTGAATGTGCCCTGCAATGCATGAATCTCATGCTGGGATGGTTCCAGCCCTCTGTACTGTCAGCTCTCTTCCTCAATGCTAAATTGGAATAGGTTTGCCAACTTACTCTGATGAAGGCTCTGTCAACTTATTCCAACCAAAAGGGATGAACCCTTCAATCTCATTATTACTACTTTATTATTCTCTCAATCTCAAGATGAAGAGAACAAAAGACAGCTGTGCTGCTTTTAGAAAAAAGAAAAAGGTGAATGAATGGACATTATTGAAGTACCTCAATCATAATCAATAATTAAAAATGTAGTTTATGTTTTCGTCGTTTACATTTTTTATATGTTATGTATTATGTTTTAGTTTGTAACTTGTGTGAGGGGGAAGGGGGGACAAACCCCCAGGCGACAAAAACTCTAGCTACACCACTGCCAGTTTGTGAGGGAGTTCTGTCCAATGCATCAATAGCAAATGCTAGGCAGCTCCCAGACACTGAAAGTGATTCTAGGGCTTGGTCTAAAGAAACACCAGCAGGGAATTTAATGCAATCTCAAATCTGACAAACACTGAAGTTTCACTCATGAGGTGAATTAGAGTGAACATTCAAATAGATAGAGGATAAGGGTGGAAAAAAAAGACACAAAGGTGAAGAAGCAATTTTTAGGAGTATGTTTATGGTGATTAGGCACAAGGCAATGATGCATTATCTATATATGTAGGCTCAGAATGATCAAAGAGTATTGGTTATCTTTTTGTTTACTTTGCATCTTTCTGTTCTCCCTTGGTTTCTCTCTCCCTTGTATTTTATTAATAAATCCTACATTTTTGCACTTGGTCAGGTTCCTCACTCTGTATGCTGACAGTAACCAGAAGTGCCCCATCTTTCTATAAAGGCATTACCATATTCCCCTCCCCATGTCTGAATGGGTTTACTTGCTTCCAGAATGAGCTAAATAACTTTAGATTATTGGTTTTCTTGAAATTACATCTCTTACAGTAAACATTGCCAAAGCCTCAAAGCAGTTAATTTTTTTGGAGACTGACATTAGATAGCCTGAACTATACAAGGGCTGTGCCTCATTTATACATTGTGTTGGAGAAGCTGCCTCATTTATAGGTAATATGTCATGATTACAGTTTTAACTTTACATTGCATGCTTCAATTCATATAAACAGAACGTAGTTATACAGTCTTTTAATCCATTGTAGGGTTTCAGTAATGTAACTATAACCAGGATGAGGACAGCAAATCAAAGCAAATGGAAAAATACTGAATGTCCTTTGAAAGTACGTGGGTACGAGAAATACTACTTATAACAAAAAGATATGCAATAAAAGGTTAAATCAGTTTGTACTTGTGTTCATATGATTTTATATCTATACTGTACATTTCAATTTTACACTAGTCAAAAAATGTAGACAGTAACTGGACAGCTGCATGAATTTCCCTCTGTACTGTACCAAATAGCTTTTTAACAAAGAAAAAACAATACAAGTTACAAAGAATTTGGGGCACAATACTATCTTCATAAGTATGGTGAATTTTGTCTAGGCAAATGCTTTCTTAGGGGAGACCTCTGTCAGTTAAGTAATAATAGTTATCAAAGAACATTTTTTAAATTATGCATGTTTCTGCATTTTGTGAAATTTTAACCTGCTGCTTCTATGCACGTTTAAATGTACTATATAAATATAATGTACTGTATTTCAGTATAAACAATAAAACAACTCATGTAAAGTTAAAACAACTGAGTTAGGAAAGACAAAAAATAATAATAAGACTTATATCACTGTACTGTACTGATGAGTTTTTTTTCTATTTTGTAATTCAACACTGGATGAATGACTTTTGTATTATGTATTTATTTAATTTTAATTGAGCTACGAATGTTTTTCCATGCTACCACATCATTTCCCTCTTGGGATCTCAAAAGACTACATAACCCTACGACTATGACAACAGTAAGTGATACATACAGTATTTCTCTCAAAAGATTTTGGATGTCCGGCATTATTTTAATGTGTGTATAGTATATATATTTATGTATGTATACATTGTGCATATGTGTGCATGTATTTTTTGCAGAGCTCTGCAGAAGTGTATACTTTTCAAGAATTTAAGGACTTCACAAGATTCCCTGTGTATTTCTCTTTTCCAGGCCATGCAGAATCAATTTCATCAGCTGTGCTTAGTAATTTAGCCCCTTTAATTCAGGGATCAGCTGTTTTGCTTTTTCAAATCTGTCCTATAGACTGATAACCACTCCATCTTCAAGTACTCCAAGCAAAGTCTCAAAAGTATGATGTACTGCTACTATCAGTCAAAAGGGTGACATTGGAAATTGGTCTGACTTTATTCTAATCTTTCTCTAAATAGGCTTTTGCCAGTTTTCTAGTTCATTCTGCTATATTTCACTTATATTTGTATAAGAACTCTATGCTGCACATATGGTATTTCAAGCATTACCTAAAATTACTGACGGTAAAATACATCTGCTACTTGTCAACCCACTCAGGACTTGTATATTTCATGCTTGCAGTGCAGTTCATGACAAACTTTTGCCATCCTAGCACGAGCAGGTAAAGCAACCTTTTCAATGTCACACAATGAGTCAGAGGCATGTATTGAACTAACAGTATTTAAATGGTTTTTAATGTCTATACATAATGATTTTGTTTTCACCCTGAATTTAACTGTAATCAGATTTCTGTTGATTGTTGTATATGGAGAAAAGAAAGTAATTCATAGTTGCCAGCAACTCCACTTCATCTACATTGAATGAAGCAAGTCTTTTTAATAATGAACACTAAAGAAAATAGCAATATGAAGTACTAAGAGGTGTTAGACCATGCATGCTGCAGCAAAGGTACAACATAAACGGTGTTAAACAAAGAAAGAGAATTCTTTACTTCTTAGATCATTTACTGATGCCACAATCATTACCTTTATGTTATGCACAATGCTCAGTTTATATTAACACCATTTATTTCATTTTTTCTATTTTTTGAGGCAATTCTCTCTCCCTTAACTGTTTTAATCAATTATGGAACCAAAATATAACCATTTTAGGGTAATTTTGGTAGCTTTTAGAATATCACTGTTTTACATAGGCCACTGTTGTGATATTTTCAGAACAAGATGCAGGCTTACTATATTAGAATAAAGCTGCTTTAAGACTACATTTGAGCAACAGCATACACTGGTAAATGAACATATATCTGTGCAGAGTTTACTACACTCACCTTAACAAGAGGACTATAGCCAACAGAGAAACTGCATAATCAAAAATGATCATTGTGTTTCTGCACAGTTAGCTCTCAAGGTGTACACTTTAGATTGACACATTTTTGTTTTACTTTTTTTTTTTTTTTTTTTTACTAATTTGCATATTCAGAAACTGTGATATCAGAGGTAATCTAACCCGAACAATAGAAAATCAGGCTGATTTTCAAAAGGCAGCTTTATTATTACCTGCTGCATTTTTAAATATACAATTGATAAGCCTTGGTGTTAAGTAGCGGTTTAGCTATAGTACTTTCAAAAAGTGTTTTTGTTTTAAGTTGCAGCCTTAAGCTAAAATCATTTAAATTCAAGTTTGATCAACACTTAATAATTCAGAATTAAAACACAAAACCAGGAATTTAAAACTTTTTGCAAATTTATTAAAAATAAACTGAAATATCACATTGACACAAGTATTTAGACCCTTTGCTATGACACTTGAAATCTGGTTGGGGGAATCTTATTCTATTTACCATCACTGAGCTGTGCCACAAGAGAGGTGACCAAGAATCCAATGGTCACTTTGGCTGAGCTTCAGAGAACATGTGTGTAGATGGGATTAAACTTCCAGAAGAACAATCATTGCTACAACACTTCACTAATCTGGGCTTTTTGGCAGAGTGGTTAGTCAGAAGCCCCTCCTCAGTAAAAGATACATAAAGGCCAACTTGGAGTTTGCAATACACCTACTACACCTACAGGACTCTTAGACTGTGGGAAACCAGGATTAAACAGTTTGGCCTCAATTCTCTAAGCAACATATCCGGAAGAAACTATGGACCTCACATCTCCTGTGAAATACCATTCCACCGATGAAGCATGGTGGTGGCAGCATCATACTGTGGGGTTGTCTATCAGTGGTAGGACTGAGAGATTATTCAGGGTCAAGGGAAAGCTGAACGGAGCAAAGTATAGAGATAATCTTAATATAAACCTGCTAAAACATCACTCTGGACCTCAGACTGGACTAAATGTTCATCTTTCAACAGGACAATGACCCTAAACACAAAGCAAAGAGAACATAGGAGTGGCTTAGGGACAATTCTGTGAATGTCCTTGAGTGGTCCATACAGAGCCCAAACTGTAACTCAATTGAACACCTCTGGAGAGATCTGGAAAAACGTTCTGTCAGATTGGATGAAGACCACTGGTGGACAGCTAAATAGGATCTGCAGATAAGAATGGCAGAAAATCCCCAAATCCAAGTATGTGAAGGTTGTCATGTCAGACCCAAGAAGACTACATGCTCTAATCACTGCCAAAGGTGCTTCAACTAAGCATTGAGTAAAGGTTCTGAACACTTGTGTCAATGTGATATTTCAGTTTATGTTTAACACATTTGCAAAAAAATATAAAATCCTTGTTTTGCTTTGTCATTCTGGGGAATTTACTGTTTGTCAATGTGGGGTAAAAATGAGATTAAATGATTCTAGCACAAGGTTACAACATAACAAAGTGAAAATATAAAGGGGTCAGAATACTTTCTGAATCCACTGTATAGGTTAAATGTTCACTGGTAGGTAAGAGATGTTCTTTACAAGTGAATAAATTAAGAATAATAAATAAGAGAGAAAGTAAATACAAATGATAACATAGTTGCATGAATTATATCAAAATTGACAGAGTTTGTCATTTAGCAGATGGTAGCAATATTCAGCAGTTTGTGAGCAAGCAATGCAAATTTAAAAGGGAGCCTCACTTTTGCCATTTGTTATGAAAATCCAGAAGTGGGCAGATCTTTATCTGTGAACATCTGGAAACCTAAACTGCTTACAAAGATTAACAAATTGTAATGCTATATTTGTCTGAAAATCCCAGTTCCATCCATGCCATTAAGGCATTAAATAGACAGATGATGGGATTCTGGACAAGCTAGTACTCACATGAATCTATAAACAGGGTTAGATCAGTCCCCTAACCACTGTGCTAAGCAATTGTGTTGGACATTGCAAGAGCAAGCCATGTGGGGCAAAGCTGGCCATTTTGTGAGGTGATGGATGTTTGGTAATTAGTACTGTTGAGCATATTCAAGTAATTGATTTATTTATTGTATTATAAAGTTGCATTTTGTTCAAAATGCAAGGAAAAAGAATATAAGTAATGCTGCACGGTAATATTCTCTCAAATCTAATTGTTATAATTCTTCATCTTTTTTTTTACATCACTGTGACTATAACATTTACTTGAGCCAATCAAATTCACTCATATATTTTCCTTATTCTCATTTTGTGGTGGAGGGAAGTTGCAAAACAGCTTGACACCAAGAGATTCAAGACAGGACATTGTCCTGAACCATACATATAAAAACATGTTCAAACCACAAGCAACACTGATAGCATTTATGGTGTACAGAGTGGGAAAACTTCATACATCTACATAATGCAGAACTGTTATGAAGAGAGTTCAGTAGAATCTAGCAGTGCAGTTACTACTGTTACTACAGTGCTACTCCCTGACTTCCTATTTATTGCCTTTAGATAGTATTGGGAAGGTCTGGGAAACAAAGTATGTTTTTTTTTTATTTTCATTTCTATAAGCAACTGGTATTATACATACAGTAGATAAGTAACAACAGCTGGATTGAGATTTACTCGCCTCCACGTCCTCTGCTAGCTATCTCAACTCTAATGCTGTCTTCACGGTTATTTATAAACCACTGCTATCTGCCTACATAGAACTTGTCTTCAGTTTCAAATAAGCATTTGTTGCTGTGAAAGCACTATAACACACAGTCACATATACACACACACATACCCAGAACCACTACCCAAAAAAAAAGTGTATGGGCTGGCTAGTGGCAGATCTAACCTGAGCTTGCTGAAATGACTTGAGCCTCTTCTTAAAACGAGATGGCAAAACAAAGTCACATCCTCTGGCAAGGAATGCTAGCTCTCCTCGTAAGTCAGGATCCCTCCGTAATGAAGTATCTTTAATCATCATATTGCTTTGAAATGCAAAATATCCCAAAAATGCAAGTGATGAAGTTACTGAATGTTACTTTTGCAAGATTTAACCCACACCACCCCTCTCCCAGCCAGCCTGCCACAAAAAAAAAGTTAGATCCAGAATCCTGTTAAGATCCAAGGCACTTGGGGTCCAATATCTGACTTATTTTCTACTATCCATCTGCAAAGGTGTCCAAGCATGTTAATCAATTTTAGAAGGCCCTGGTCTTCTCCTTGCTTTCTTATCTCTGCAGTTCGGTGCCTCCACTGAGAAACATGACCCACTCTGGGATTGGTCTCCTGGAGGGTTTGCACAAAGTGAGGTGTCCTGAACAGAAGGTTGGGAGGGGGCTGGGAGAGTGCAGCAGCATTGTGGGAAGGGAAGCACCCATTACCAGAGGTTCTAAAGTTAGACACAGCAGATGAAGCTAAATATACTTTGTTGACTTGATAAGCTTTGGGTATGAAGTGCCCGGCTGGAGTACTTGTGTCAAATCACTAAACTGTATTCATAAAGCACCGGTAGGTTGTCCAAACAAGGCATCTATTTTTCTTAAAAGTATTCTCCATGTAGTGCTTCTGTCAGTCAAAACTAACCTAAAACAAAATTACATAAACACAGCTCAATATGTTTTGAATTTCTAAGCAATAAGATTGAGATAAATACATTTACAGTAGTCTTATTTAGCTGATGATTGAGAAGAGCAGGCTTAAAATGTTTTAAACAAACTCTGTAATACTCACAGAATCAAGATAATTCTTCATTTGGATCCAAGATGGTATAATGAATATGAAGTTATATATTACAGAAAAATTGTAAAGAGAGGCTCCACTTTTGAGAAAAAAATATATGTTTGTAATCATCTGTTTCTCCCTACCAAAAAACATGGCTCATTTTATTGCTAGTTGTTTAATTATTTTGGATCCATTAGAAGTCAAAAGCGCAAAAATCTGGTGACAAAATCTGGTGCCACTAGTGTTAAATCACAACACCCTGAACCAAAAGACACTTCACAAGGTTACAGCTTCTCACTTCCGCCAATATAGTTTCTCAAAATTAACTGCACTAGGACATAATGTGAATCAAGAAAAAGCACTAAATAATACGAGTGTGATAAATGTCTTCATATAAACTGAGTTTGAAACCCTTAAAAGACAAAAATAAATAATTTAAAATTACTGATGCTAAATATTGAATGCTACTAAAATAAGGCATAACCTCATTCTTTTACCTCAAGGATACTGAATTAATACTGAAATAATACTGAAATACTGAATTATTTTATGTTTTTTTAAAAAAGACTTTATATTTCTGGTATAAAAGAATGTTGTTTTCTTCATGTCTGCTTAAGTATTTCTCTGGATATTTACACAGCCTACATCCTACAAATGTGTGTATTATGTTAACTGTCCACTCCAAGGTGACACCAGTATAAGTAAGCGTGGAAGTGTATGTTAATGTGCCCTACAATAGGCTTGGGTTGATGTCTGATGTTACTGGCATAGGCTCTGACTCTGACAACTTTGGACTGGACTGATAATAGACTGATGCAATTTTGGGTGTTATTTAACACATGAGTTTTAATTTATACATACAGTATATATACACCATATGGTCAGGATTATGTGATGGTCAGATACAAAGTGTTTCCTAGATCTTGGTGATTAGAAAACCCCATAGGGTGATAATTATGAAAGCGGTGACAATTCATAATATTCATTTGTATTACATTTTCAACATTAACTAATTTCCTTATTAACAAAACACTGTTTTCCATACATCTGTGATGCATTATCAAGCGGCTGTATTTCTACTTTAAACCTAACACTGTTTGTATTTTGCTATTCCATGCATGCTTTTTGACTTAGATGGTTGGAATGCAATAATGGTCTTCTGTTGAATAGGCGTATGCAAGTTTATTTGTGATTTTAAAAAAATTCTTTATCAACTCATGAATTTAATTTAATTAGTGATGATTTCTTGAAAAGTCAAACAACTTATGGACACAAATGTTCTTTCCCTTGCTCTATGCTGATAGAAAATTACGTCTTTTATATACTGTATATTTTACAATTATTGAACAAAGGATTTTCTTTGCAGAGTAACTTCAGAACATTTCTTTAAATGTAATCCATGAAAGTTTGCAGTACACCTAGACATATGAAAGGATCAGTATGCTATGAGAAAACACCCCAGTCATCTGTATATTTTCTGGTGGTTTTAAGGTACAGTTATTCAGTAGTACCATCTAAGGTTGACCCAACCTAAAACAAAAATACCAAAAAGTCATAGTCTTTTGAAGAATGGAGTATTTTACAAAAACAAGTCAAAAATAATAGGGAAGAAGAATAATTAACAATTACCATATAAAGGAAACCTAAGCTCTATAGCCACTGCTTACTGCAGGTTTAGTGTAATCTACAGTATCACACATTCTTCTTCTGTCTCTATTCTTATTCCTCTGATTTAGAAAACCGTTTCCTTAAGCATTTTTTCCTGTATCAAGACCCCTTTTGTAAGTTGGAGAACCATTTTAGCCCAGGGTATTCATGGTCGGGGGCTACATACAAAATTTCAAGGCTACTAATATTTATAGTATTTGGGATGAATAATGCTGGCTTCCTGTCTGCGATCAATTTATTTCATGGCCACCCTCCACAGTTGCAAGGGTTACCACCCTATGCCTGACCTGGTCTGCTGAAGTGCTCTTCATTCACTTTAACAACAGTATGACCATCTTTGCTCCTTTTTGGCAAGCAGATGCTTTATTAGCATCCTTGTCCACAAAGCTTGCCAAATTTTTCATCACTATCTTAAAAGAACTGTGTCACAAAGACAACTCTTTATCTGGAGCTTTGGTTATTCATTTCTTTTTTATGGTGTTTCCTTGTGTGTTATGCTGTTTTAGTTTATTTAAGTTTATGTAAGCTTTTAAAATATAATTAAAAATCTCCAATTGAAAACGTTTACCACTGCTATTAATGACGTTTTACCTACTTTATTGAAATTTAATTTGCAGCATTCTATGAACTGATAAGGTTTTTCCGAAGTCCAGGTAAAAGGTGGTTGCAGTTGCCAACTCAAATCAATGTGAGAAATATTCATTGTCAGTGAAAAGCACGGGTGTTCTGATGTCTTAACTTGTAGATTCCTGAAAATGGCAACACGTAACAGTTCATGTTCCCCCTAATATGCATATTTCAATATATGAAATTGTTTTTAAGGGCACACTCATTTATGTGGATTGTATCATTTAGAAAAACAACACAATGACTTTTGTTTATTTTTTTTAATCTACAACAATCAAATATGAAAGAAGTCTGAAAAAATGTACATCTAGCCATCATTAGCACTACTAAACTAATACACTTGAAATGCTTGCATAGTCTCACGTATTATTCCTTTAATAATTATAATAAAGGCTTTGAAATACATGACTAATATAATCTACAATCCAATGTGTGAGATCACTCAGCTCTCTTAGGTATTAATTAAGAATTAAATTACGGTATTAGCTATGTGATTTTTTAAAAACATTTTAAAATGTTTTTCTCTGGGACTTTCAGGGTGATTTTTTCTAGAACTTGCCTTTACTGGTATTCCTTTCTGATTATATTGAACTCCATGATTTCTAACTGTACACGTGAGCTCTGTTTAAAGATGAAGTATTTGACAAGACTTTATCGATCCAGAGAGTGTAATGAAGACCTGTAGTCATATTGGCCTTCTAGATTCAAAATTTCCTTGCCTGAATTATATTAAAAAGTATTGTGCTAAAATGTTAATCCCTGCAGGAACTTTAGTTTAACATTGCCTAATTCAGAGAATCTAACTTATGCATTGAGCTGATATTTTCTTTGTCTCAATTTTGTAACTACAAATCACTTTAAAACTCCCAACTGTGTAAAATTTAATAATCATATAATACTACAAAAATGTCCTAAGTCAAATGTAATACAAGTCGGCCCTGTATTCAAAGGAAATCATTTTGCAAGTTTTGCGACCTATTGCGGAAAACTGTACACAATGCCGTAGCCCTGCTACTTAAATAGACTACAAATCCCAGCAACCCCAGGAGTACTGGGTCATTGGGCAACTTTGGCAGTAACTGGGTGAAGGATGTGGGCACTAGTTTTAAAAGTGAGCCATAACATGCTAACAGGATCACAGTCGGTGATGTCTGTTTGTTTTAATGCTTCACTACTCAATTGGATTACAATGATACCCATCAGATGTGAGTTTTCTCTATATTTATGTTCTTGTTTTGTGCCTGCATATTCATGCAGTTTTGCCTGTGTTGGGAAACATCATCGTCTGGGAGCATTTCCAACTTTTACTAATCTTCACATATATCGGCATCACAGTAGGACAAAGCTTTACATAATTTTCAGGAGGCTGTTTACAGGGAATTTCATTTCGTAACTACTGTATATCACCACCACCATCTGCATCTGCAAAAACTGGACTATGCCGGGTTTATTGTTTTATGCTTAGTGTTTTCTTGGATTTATTTTCTATCTGTAATATTAATCATTTTTGTTGCTTACTACCATAATATACACACAAATTTATTACAAGTTAAATTTTGTAAAAAATTATAGTTCAATAAAGAACTGCTGAAGTACACCCTTTGCCTGAAGGACACTATGCATCTTTGTGTCGTCTGCCAGTCTTACACACTTGATTTGACTGAGCAGTGATCATGCTGTGTCACATTTCCCACAACTTTTTGCATCTTATATAATACAATAAACTTAGAATATACAGTAATCAGAGTCCCAAAACATATTTGAGGATTTTCACATTGGCGAGGGTCCTGTGCCCCCAAGCCCTGTGAATTGCAAAACTACACTACACTAAATTTTTTCATTTTTTTCCCTCAAAATAATATTTTGCCTCTTCCTACTTATTTGTTACACCTTTTCACTGTGGTGTCTTCTGCATATTTAATGACAGCTTGCTTTGTCAACTAAACTAACAACTAAATACTATGCAAAAAAGAATGACTTGATTGACATGTTTTGGCTTTTAAGTAATTTTACTTTTAAAGGTGTTTGTGACATTACTCTTTATGAAGGCATTGCATAAAACAATATTTGTTAAGAAAGAAATCATGCCTATACATATGCCATATGCTGCAACATATGCTGCATCGGCAAAGAAAAACATGTTTTGAGAGCAGAAAAGGCATGATGCCTAGCCAGGACTACACACCTCTTTGCCTCTTATCTACTCCCACCCTCTTGTATAAATAACTCACACACTTGCTGCTGGCTATGCTTCATGACATTTTAGCTGTACTCTACACTCCCACAAACCCCTTGGCCTGTGGGACAGCTGGTAAAAGAATATCAAGTACATAAAGATTCCCTGGCATGTGGTCAAGCATTCAAACTCAGGCAAAAAGCTATTTAACAAACAAAGCAGCTACTTTCTTATGAATATCGTTAACTCTGAAATTAAATGCAGAACCATTCTAAGTACTAGAGTTCATTTTGAAGTGTGTCAAAGCGTCAGTACAAGTGAATAGTCCTGTTAGAATACAAGTGTATATTAAATAGCATGTATTCCGATTTACATTCCCAGTTAAACCTCAACAGACAAAGAAAATGCTGAATCTGTAAAGTATTTAAATATGCACACTATCTCAAAATGATTTGATCCTTCCCATTTTCATAGTAAAATCTTTCATGTAACAGCAAGGTTAAAAAGAAAATATCCAAACCATTTGTGTGCAAATATTTTTGAGGAATATTGTCTAAAACATTTGAAGGTACTGCCAGAGTCAGTTGTTTATAAATATCCCCACTGCAAATGTTAAAAATGTTAAAAAACTCAGTTGTTATATGGAAACTGTCATCTATGCACACAGACTATGTATGTTAAAAAAATATATGTTCAGAAGACAATTCTATCTTGCCACTAGGTATGTAAAACAAAACATAGTGTCATAGTGAATAGTATTTTACATGAAGTGAAAAGAGAGGCACGCAAATGAAAAAAATTGCTTTTAGAAGATCAGATGAATAATTTGTGAGTCTCAGGATTGCAGATAGTCTGAAATATCAGTCATATGGCATGTTCAGGCAACATGTGGTAATAATATTATATTGTTTGTGTAAAGAAAAGAGACAAGCCAAGCAATGCTGGAACTCACTAAAATGTACAGTATATGAGGAAGAAGGAAAGACATTCACAGCAAATTAAGGAAAAGTACAGAAAACCCATTATGACCACTTATGAAAAACTGAATAATTACAATAAATATTTCCTCAATAGAACTTCATCAGGATGTTAATCGACTGTTTTGAGTATATTGTGACTTAGATTCCTCAGCTAGTTAAAGAATGTAATTATATAACAGTAAGGACATGGATAGACACTGCTGGTAAAACAAAAGAAGACACTGATAGACTTCAGTAAAGTAAAATGTTAAAACGAGAACAAACATTCTAAACAGCAAGCAACAAGTTAAGTGTACGTACATACAGCCAGTTAGTAAGTAACAGAGTAAGCAGCTCAAGAGATGTGTAGTCCTTAGAGAAAAAAGAAAAACATAGGAAATGACAATAAGTCAAAGACTTGAGTACATATACAGTGGGAGCAAAATTAATGAAAATCAGGAATGCAGCTTAGTAAACAGATAAACAAACAAACAAAAAAATGAACAGAACCATTTAGCAAGTGTACATGGCTCCTACTGAGGCAGAGGTGCACACTAAGTACATGCCATTCTGACACAGAGAAACAATATCACAAATATACAGACTAACAACGTATACATGCAAGTTAAATGATTCAGTTTAATCAGTTTGCTAAAATATATTCTAAAGCTTCAAGAGAAAAAAGTTACTATGCAGCCCAAAATGCAAACTGTTGTGGTGAGCACAGATTGAATAAAAAACAAAGTCAAGAACTTTTTTATGTACTTCTACTTTGGTGATACTTGTGCACCTCCAATGCTAAGTCTGAAAATCTGTTTAAACCTGAATATCACTAGGACAGTGTTATCTCTGAGTATATCAGCTACAGAAATATGACCAGGTTTTGGAAGATCTCACATCACCTGAATCTGTCTATTTTTCCTGCTAAGTGCACCATCTGCTTTGACTCTAATACAAAGCACATATTCTATTGTCAAGATGCATACGTCTTATACTGCATCGTATCTTATACTGCATCATAAACTTAAAAAAGAGGTGCAACACATATAGCATTCTTGTCTTACAGTCAGAGCCAATTGATCAGACTAACACACTAATTGTAGAGAACAAAATACTTGCACTCAAATTCATAATATTTTTGTTAAGGGTGTGGAAAACATATGAAATGGCCTTACAACTTATTGCCAATGCTTGAAAGCATCTAAACAATGATAGCTGCACAATTTATTTCAGAATACTATTGATGGAATCAATCAAATCTCAGCAAGAGCAACACTGTGAAGAATACAAAGCCATCCAAAGAAACTTTGAAAAGTGCTAGACTAGCTAATCTAAAAATCAAAAATTGCTACCTGCCTCACCGGGATCAGCACTCACCTGTAGCAGCTACTAGGGATTTATTGACATGACACATAATTCTAAAAAACAAAATGACTCACTGTAAGAGAACCAGGGTTGATATTACTGACATCAGCAACAAACTAACATTCCAGATTAAAACATCACAATCTGCTTGAACTGCTGTTGTATTGTACAATGTTAATTTGCTCAGACAATCAACTGACATCCCTCACAGTATAATCAACAGTGAAATAAACTATGCTCACAGCAGGAAAACCTACAAGCAATCTTGCTAAAATCAGGTGCTTTCACTACTTATGAGTATGGATGTCATATGTCTGAAGACAGTGAAAACAAATGCCTAGATTCTCTAGCCCACAAACCTCTTATGCAAAGTAGGCTACAGAGGATGAACATTCAGTTTAGGAGTTAAACAAGTATGACAACGTCATCCCTGTCTCTGTGGATGCATGCAATGCTTAAAAAACTCATACATAAAATGGGGATGATACACAACTCACAAGACTGTGAGAAAAGTGAAGGGTGGTCGAAGAAGAACATAAAGTGTCATTTGATTTCATGTCCTTATCTAATGTAACAATCATTGTGACAAAAGTGATAGTGCTCTTTTAATTTTTGACTTGTAGAGCAAATACAATCATGTAGTTCCATTATTAAAACATAGCTCACCCTTCATCATATTACGAGTAAGACTGTTTCTATTTTTTAAAATTACTGTATCAATTAATTTAATTGGTTATTACTAAGTCTCTTCCAGTGTCTTGTAGTACCAGTTGGTGTCACTGCTATTTTGATGCTTCCACATCTTGGACCAGAGCTTTGAAGTGAATATGTCTTCACCAATGATAAACTCATTGTCATATCTTTATCTTATTTCACAGCATTTGTCAATATTTCCCTATACCATGAGCATGTGACACTGCGAATTGCTTGCAGATCAGGTGGGTGTCTAGCTGACTCAGGGAAGTTAGAGTACCAAAATTAGAATTTTGGTTTCCTCTTCTCCTTTGCAATTAATTTATTGATATTTACATGCTCAAAGAATTTAATTTGTATACAAAAATCTACATACAGTATTTCTGCAGTATATATGTACATATATGGTATATATACACATACACACATTTATACACACACACACATACACACACATATATATATATATATATATATATATATATATATAAATAAACAGACACACACACACACACAGAGGTCATGGCAATTTTGTATTTTGAATTAATATTGTTGTGTGCACTTTTCATGCATCCTTGTTTGCCTGATAACACCAATCAGCAAAATCATGCGGACAATGTAGAAAAATATACTTTCGTGGTTAAAATATTTAATTTCAGGATATGTATAAGTGATAAAGTCTTTTTTCTTTAAGTGATCAGTTTTTTATTGTAGCAAAATGTGTACACAAAAAACCTAAAGGCAAGCCAATCCAAGAGGGAATAGTGTAACCCACCCCCAACAACTTAATCCCTCAATAAGAGCCTAAGGACAAAACAAAACAAACCAGTAGGTAACTAATAGCAAACTAACCATACCGCCTCAGCAGGCTCAAAGAATGAAAAGTACAACCAAATAACTAACTGAGCCCAAAGGCAGATTAGTTCTCAGTGGTTTTAATTGTAACACAATTTGATTAGGCATTAGAGTGGTTCAGAGGGGATTAAATTAAAAACTAAGAAACAACAACTCTCAAAAGTGACAAACTCTAGGATTTTCCATAGAGAGGCAAGGAGTAATTTTGCTGCTGAAGTGGCAAGAAAGAACATTTCACGCTGGTGAGAAGTGAGAATGAGAGTATGTAGAGAGGTCAAATATAAGAAGGATCTGGGACACAATCAAAGAAAGAAAAATGAAGAGAAAAAGTATTTTGTCCAAGTGAAAAGGCATGGGGAACATGGTAAATTCTAATTTTTGCATTGTAACTGCATATGACTGTTGATCACAGATTAGGTTCCATGTTTCTTTTTGCTGTTTAGAGAGCATTGGAAACTGATCAGACTGGGTTCGGACATGCCAAAAACATGTTAGTGCAGCAGATAATATTGCTAGGGAGAATTTAATTTAATACTGCAATATAATGTGTGAACCATCATAGAAATATTTGGAACAATATTAATTTACTGCATATCAACACCTTCACGACTGTGAAACACAACCTCCAAGTAGCCATTGCCAGACATTGATTAGCCACTACCAATATGAATAAGAAGGTGACTCAAATGGAAGTAATCAAAATACAGGGAAGTAAATATAAAGAGAAAACAGAGATAACAGTACAAAAAGAGCTACTGCAATCAGTTAGCTACACCAACTTTGCAGCACTGTACACACTAATGAAAATATTAGAGTCTGGGAATTTAAAGACAGGGGCAGCAGTTATAGCCAGTCAGATGATGATGAAAGATTTAGCTGCATAAAATGTTGAAATCTGTTTAACAGAGTTTGGAGAACAAGAAGCAATTATAAATGTAAGCAAGGAGTGTGACAAATAAGGCAACACAGAATACACTAGTATTGCAGTTCCTACTCCAGAAAAGTCAAGTTGGGCAGAAATATGAATGAAACATGGATGCAATGTGAAGTCCAGAACAAACTCTGCAAGATCAGTGCTCCTTTACCTAGGTACAATAATAAGCACGCAGTATGTCTTAATGCAAATTGTCAGCTTGCCAGGCTACTGATACTGTACTTATACGTCTTCCAGGAGGATGCAGTGCCACAAAATAATACTTTCCTTGGTCTGTTCCACGGTCTAGCATATGAAGTAAATAAGAAGCCTGTCCCACATTCAAGATGATTGGGTAAATTGAGCTTCATTAAGAGGCTTCAGCATGAGAGGTAACTATTTATGAGTCACACCAACTAAATTATATTTTTCTTAGTAAAACTACTGTGCTACTATGAACTTTTTTATATCCATCCACTAGTGCTGGGCGGTATACCGGTTCATACCGAAAACCGTTTTTTATTTTTTTTATGATATGGATTTTTCTTATACCGCAACACCGGTTTAAATTGCCTAAACGACGTTCGGAACGTGGTGCAGTGGGAAACTGTTCAAGTGGGGACCTTTTTCACTGCTACACCGCTAAACACAGATTTGTTGCACTAGGGCTCTTTTTCATTGCTACACCACCAAATAGGTAGCGGTAGCGGTAGCATAGGTATTGCGCGATGAAAATGGACAGAGAACATTCCGAAACTGAAGCCGACGATAAAGTTGAACATGATGAACAGAAGAACTTTTGCCGAAAAAAAGGAGTCACGTCCGTCGCCTGGAGATACTTTAGTTTTAAAAGGTCAGATGTGTAAATATTGTTTCTATACTACTGGATAATACTGCAAGCCAAGTTGTACTTGTTTTATTTGTTTTCAATACAGTGTAATGTACCTGGGTACTGTGTAATAGTGTGACGACATGTTGACTTTATTCTCGACATTTCTACTTTATTCTCGCCGTTTATGTTAAGATTAAAGTCGACATGTTGACTTTATTCTCATAATTTGTCATTAAAGTAGAACATCGTAAACTAAACTTCATCGTAAAATGAATATTTAATTTACTAGATTTTCTCAAACCCCGTCATAAGTTATATAGCACATTAAATGCTTTGTGTTAAGTGATTCTTAAACTGACTTCTTCTTGCACTAACAGGAGGCGCCGGCAGCTATCGCCGCACAGAATACATTCACTTCATGATCTTCCTGCTCTCTGAACATTTAGAATGCTAAGATAAATACTTAATATAATTTTCATGGTGAAATGCATTAAAGCATGCATTAATCATATGGGGGCACGGCGGCGTGCCTGTCTTGCATTTGCATGTTTTTCTGGTGGGTTTACTCGGCGTGCTTCAGTTTCCTTTCAAAGTCTTGTAGGATGTGGGGTTTTGTTGTGCTATAGTGACCCTGCTAGTGTATGTTTTGCTTGTATTCATCCTGCGATGTGCTGGCGACTCGTTCAGAGATGGGCGCAACTCTGAATGGATGGCATAATTAAACATGTATAACGAAGATATTTTTAAAGTTCTGAACACTCCGTGGGCTAAGTTTATAACTAGTTTTAATTTCACAAAGACGTTTATCGTGTGGTGATTGGTTATGTGGTGAAAGAAAAAGGAAGGATAGGAACTGGGGTTTTGGTACGTCAGATAGAGACAGCATGCATGCAATAAAGATAGCCCGCTCAGAAGAACATGCATTGAATTCTGTGTTCGTGTCTCCGACCAGCAGATCACAAACCCAACATTTACACAATATTTAAGTTAAACCTGTGCGATAGCTATTCATACATCCAGTTTTTTGGAGCCTCGTCACACCTGCCATAAAGTTCTCTACACTGAACATACACCTGGGGACCCCTTACTGCGAGGGAGCAGCACTACCGCCTCACTACTGTGCATGTGTAATACCTGCTTTAATGCATTTCATCATGAAAATGATATCAAGTATTTATCTTAGCATTCTAAATTTTCAGAAAGCAGGAATATCATGAAGTGAATGGATTCTGTATGGTGATCGCTGTCTTCTCTTAGTGCGGAGGAAGTCAGTTTAAGAAGCGTAGTGATTAACCACTGGGTCAGGGAACGTAACAAAAAGCATTTAATGTGCTGCATTAATTTATGACGGGGTAAATTAAGTGATTGATTAAACATTGATTTTAGGAAGAAGTTTAGTTTACGACATACTTCTTTAATTATGAAGTAAACTATGAGAATAAAGTGGAAATGTCGACTTTAATCTCAACATAAACGGCGAGAATAAAGTGGAAATGTCGACTTTAATTCTCAACATAAATGGCGAGAATAAAGTGGAAATGTTGACTTTGTTCTTGACATATAGTTTTTTTCTTCCCAGTATAGCTTAGCTTGAAGCAAGGTCCATATTAATGCAGTTTGCCTAAATGATGGTTCAGCTGGTAAAGATGTCATCACCAAGTTGCACTTGTTTTATTTTATTTTAATTTGGTGAATACTGTGTAATGCACCTGGGCTTGAAGTCTTGAAGTAATAGTGCAACTATCAGTAATAATACTATTATTTATTTTATTGTTATTATTTATTAGTTTAAATATTATGCAGTTTAATGATGATAAAGTTGTTTAAAAAGTCACTTTAACGTGTCAGTGGACAGAGATTGTTAACATTAACAGAAAGTGTAGTTGGTTTACAAAAAATATTTACTAGTTATTCCTTTTCTAAGATATATTCGGTGCAATACAATTTTTGACAAGCACTTCTGGATATTTTACTAAGTCTAAATGCCTCTTTGTATGGTTGAAAATATGTTGTCAAAATTATAGTTTGTTTTTGCAAAATTTGTTCAATAAAAAGGTTCTATATTTTGACTGCATCTGTCATGCAATGTGATACCTTCTCCATTAGTGCCACCCCCTTGAAAACTATCACTTTATGGGGCAATGCAAAAACTGTATTAATACTTGTGTGCACATTAAAATGTTTTTTTTTTTGTACAATGTACAATACTCTTGACAGTGGAATAGGTTATTCTTAGCCAGTAATTGCAGTGGAAAATGTGGTTAACATCCACTCATGCATGGGGAAAAAAATACCGTTGAATACCGTAAAACCGGGATAATTTAGAAAAATACCGTGATATAGAATTTTGGTCATACCGCCCACCCCTACCATCCACCATCAAAAATGTAGATGATAGTAAAAATTTATAATGTTCAGTGCATCATTGTGGTATATGTGTTTAGCAAGCTTTGAACACATATAAAAAGCCTTATGAAATGTCATTCTTTAAAATACAATATCAATGTTTTATTTCTATGTATTATCATCATCACTACGTTACATTACTTGCTTTTCCTTTTTATTATGAGGTCTTGCTTTTTGTTTTTGCTATTGTGCTATACATATCAATCCATGAGAAGGTATTTCTTCAACTCTTTATTTAGACAGACATTTTTAGTAATGGTCCTTGGAGAAGGTCCTGGTTAGACACAGAGTAGGTTATTGTACCAAACCAATATTATATTAAAGTTACAAAATGTTACCATACACTGGCGTATAACAACCCAGAACACACTTGAACATTACCACCACTGATCTGGTCTACACTGAGACTTTTGTGTTATGGCCCTCTGTAACCTAACCTGGATTAGGCAACAGCCTATGAAGAGAGCAAAAAAGGGTGTGGGGGTGGGAGAAAGCTTCCTAACTACTACAGGAACATTCATCTTAAAATTATTCATTGTTCTCTCAGTACAGCCTAAAGTGAAAATTGAATGTGGAAAAAAAAAATCTTTCATACAAGGTAAGTCTAAATGTATCATTTGTGTTTTGATTGTTTTTTCCATTGCTGTGGTTATTTTGTTGTTATTGTGGCTTTATGACAGTACTTTACACAGAACAACCATTCCAGAGCACATTTTCCAGCATTACACTTGCTCCATTTGTGGAGTTAACTCTCCCCACTGGACACAGAGCTAATCTAATCCAATTCAGGATCATGAGGAACTAGAGTTTACACCAGCAGCAACACAAGAACCAACCCAAAATGAGGCACCAATACAACAAATGGCACATTAACACACGTATCAGACCAACTAGACATCTCCAGTTCACCTAAATAACTAGTCATACTCACTTTACTCCCAACTACACATTTTAGGCTAAAGACTGGCTTTATGTGGTTACACCCTCCTAGGAATCATTTCAGATAATGCTGACCTCTGCTGGTAATAAATAATTAGTGTCCCCCTATGAAAGTACTGTACTGTACATCTCAATTGCTATGGAAAGCATAAAGTCAGACTTGTAATGACAATGTAAAACAGTCTGGGGAAATACTACACAATGGATGTGAACTGAACACAACAAAATGAACACCTCAGCCAGTGACAAAAACTATTTGACCTGTTTGTTCAACTTATGAAATGTTCTTATATATTTAGCTGTCTTTTCTGGGGAAATGTTATCATCATGTCTAACTGAAATGTCATCGGCTCAAAACACCTGTTGCTGGGCTGTTTCATTCAGCTATCTGCAATGAATCTAAACACACTGTACCACAGCTATAATAAAGAAGGAGGGGAAAGATAGACAAATAATTCCATCAATTCCCATTAATAAACTCTCACAAGTCTCTCACAGAAAAACTTCTTAGTAAGAGTTTTGATTATGCTGCCAAGTGATTGTGATCTGGCACCGTCTTGGATTTATGCCAAAATTCTTAAACTGTTATACTGCCTGACTTTTAATAACTGTTCAAATCTACTTTATTATTGGTGGAGATGTTACTGAAATTGTCTAATGACAGCTGTTGAGTGCATATAAATAGGACAAAGGTCATAAACAACTGCAATTTGGCTATATAAGAATTCACAGTGAAGCTCTTTTCAACTGAGAATCATCCATTATACTGCGTGATGTTTAATAACTGTTCAAATCTACTTTAATATTGGTAGATATGTTGTTGAAATTGTCTAATGACAGCTGTTGAGTGCATATAAATAGGACAGAGGTCATAAACTACTGCAATTTGGCTATATGAGAATTCACAGTGAAGCTCTTCTCAACTGAGAATCATCCACTGGTACTGGTACCTTGTATAAAATGCTTACAAGCAGATATCTCAGATAAAGTGAAGTCAGTAAAAGGTCAAACCTCAGATTAAACAAATGCAGTGGAACTCATTCTAGTCAACACACTGGACAATACAAGAACTTTGAAGTAATGAAAATGCTGGTTAAAATTTTATGGCGAAGACCACAGTGACATGGTTTATGCATTTTCCAAGAGCAGTGTCAGCATATATCCACAAATGGAAAAAATATGCAGATTAGCAGGTGATGAAGGATATACATCTTAAACATGTATCTCTTCCATTCTTTTCTATTTCTTTCAACATTGCAACAATGCTAATACTCTTCAGAAACATCCTGAATAAATAAAGAAAAAAAATTTGAAATGATTGTGTCATTTTAAAAACCTTATCACATGTGATATAACAAAGGAACAACTGTTAAATACTGCTTATTCCAAATAATCATTGTTCTCTGCTAAAGGCAGGTCATTAATGTTTTCTCTTCTTTGTCTTTTCTTGGTTCAAAATAGCTACAGGCAAAACATTGTTCTTCAAGTCATTGCTCTCAGGAGCATGACACACTCAATTGGGAAACTGAATATCCTGCTCTAGAATGTGCTCTGAATAGACTGGATGTGTCAAGCAGTTAAGTAATCTCATTCGCAGAGATCAGCATTTGCACTTTTTATTTCAGTCTCTACCAAAGGGAAAAAGAAAAGCAACAGTGGCAGTTTTAAGTTTAGCTATTACCTACTCACATGAGAGCAAATTAGTAAAAACAAGACTAGAATATGCCTTCAGTTAACAAATGCATGCATGAGGGACTGACACACGTCATAAAATTAGATTTTTCTGGCTGGATTTATCTCTGTAAAAAAGCATTTTTCGGGATATCAAGGCAGGAATTAAAAAATTTAAGCAAAGGAATATACCTAATCCATCTTTCTGCCAGCTGTTCTCTCAGTTAGAAATGTAACCTTTTAACTAATTTTTCCACTGCAGTACAAATCCACAGCCACTAGAGGGCACTGTACCATGGGAACAAAAAATATACTGGATCTATCTTAGAGCTTGAAACACCTACGGAAAAAGTTTTAATTAAGGGACTATATCCATCTCTCAATCTATCTATCTTCATTATATACATATGTAAAATTTGGAAAATCTGGTTAGTTTTTTTTTAAAGTTAGGGTCTGCAAAGGAATCAAAAAGCTGTCAATATAATCAAAAAAGTGGCCATTCAACAATTATGTAAAATAATAATACACCACAGAACAAGGCACTACAATGTTCACATCAAAAGTCTTCCAGGGCAAATTGTAAATAGATGGAAACAGGTTCAAAATGCTGCTGACATATTCTTGATCTAGCCCACTACAATAACCGCATCATCCTCACATAAATCCTCTTAATTCAGATTTCTCACAGTACCTGAATTTTTGATATTTGGTATTTGTTACACTGCACCAGCTACCACATATAAAAGAGGCAGAATAAATGGACACTCCATATGATGGCTTTTTCACAGCAACAAAGCTCTGATATTCAGAATTTCCAATCACCAATTATTTATACATTGCTGTGATGTTTTTTGTATGGTGCTGTATTCATAGATCTGCATCAGAGGCACTTTTGTTGATAACATTTTAAACCTTCTCTGAAAGCAGCTTTTTCTTATTTGCTTTATATAGCTCATATGTAATTATTTAATGGCTGATAATGATAACTCCATCAGTTGTTACTGTCAGTCAATTGGTTTCTATGTGGTGTCACTTCATTGTTTTATTAACTAAATGATGCCATTACAACACTATCTTAATACCTTGCACTGTTGCATAATGTGAAATGCACCTTACAAGAGTGTCTGTAAGTTCAATCACTCAGACAGTGATGTTGCAAAAAAAAATCCAATTCCCACTTGACTTGGAGCATAATTTAAAACAATCAGGAGATGTGGGTTACCGATATCAGGTGTACCTATTCACACGCAGGTCTTGGCTTCCTTTTGCATGCAAGCAGAAACAGTAGTAGTAATTCAATGAAAATGTACACTCATAACAATTCATGAAAAGTTCAGTTAGGTGATGAGGCAAATTGTTTGACAATCCGTCAATGCAAAACACTGAACAGCAGTGATGCTACAAGAATATGTCATATTTAATATATGTATCGAATGTATACTTAAAAAATTTACAGTATAAACAGCTGAGTGAAATGTATGTAACCATTTCTAATTAGCACTCTGATCTCTTGTACCAATGAACTATGTTACAAGTGGCCCTAAAGCACTGTTACTGTTTCGCAATACAATCAATAGTATCTGAACAAGTTTTTTTGAACTAACCTACTGGTTAACTCAGTTTCCATTAGTTTTCTAGACTTGCTAAATTTGGGTGATGGACAGCCTCAACAGCATCAGGTGCACAGCATGAAATAGCCTTGGACAAAACAGCAGTCTACAGCAGCACACACGCACACAAACTTGGAATCATCTTGTTTTAATTTTGCAATCAACTTGATCCCTATTCAATGGAATGTAGGGAAAAAAGTTACAGACATGGGAAGAATGTGCAAACACTACACACAAGCCAGTCATGATTTAGAACTAGTGCCTTGGAACTGGAAAGCAGTCACACTAACCACTTTTGTCCATCCTCAATTTCTTATCTAAAACAAAGTGTAAAATACTTCAGAAAGAAAGCACTATATAAATTACAAAAATACAGTTTTTCATCAAATGAAAGAAAGAGTGGACCTTAGGGGAAAAAAACTCTCTAAAAGGGCACTTCAATAGAAGTGCTCTGCAGAAACCTATGGCTGCATAGTACATACAATGAATGGTAAAGCTTCTTCAGCAAACCTTCAGAAGTATGATATTGCTCTATGACAGATGATAGAGTTCACTGTGCAGCCTGCAAATCACAAAAATGCTATTCCTTATTGGACACCAAAATATGTTCTTACGTGAATTCTACTAATTCCACTGGATTTTCTGCTGAAAACTATCTTGTATATTATCAGTAAGAATACACGAGAAAAAAATTTTTTTTTCAAAAGTCAAAACTAATACACTGATTAATATATTTGTAACAATTCAGAATTTCATGTCATGTTACAAAATATTCTTTCAGACATCTGCTCATAAACAAATATTTTGTTTGTGACATGGCATATCAATAAAACACAAGTTAAGCCTGAGAATAAGCAAAAAGGAAGTTGCTTAAAACAATAAAAGCTTAAAATTTTATTGCTAAATTTGTTTAGAAACAGATGAATAAAGAACGAACAAATACATGTATTAAACCATCTTCTGCCAGATTACCTCTGCAGTGATATAGCAGAAAATATAATGCACTATTGCATTTGTGTTGAGTACATTTTCTGTTTAAACTCCATCTGTTAATTCATGTTATAACCCTTGACAGATTTGAACACTTTGTAAAAAATAATCCCAGCAATAAAGAACACTTGCTGCCTTAGCCTTTTTTGAAACATTCCTTTCTTTTAGGTGTGTTTGCATATAATGCGCAAAGCACCTACTATAGCCCATGTCTGTCTGTCTCTCTGTCCGCATGAAACAACTCCGGACCCATTTTGTTGAAATGTGTCCACTTATTCTCCAAAGAAATTTGAAGTTGAGATATTTCGAACAGATAGCACTGAACACAGCTTTAAATTTTCAAAATCATCAATCTTAATCAAACAAAGAAACATTCTATACGACTTCAACAAATTTGTTTACTGTATCAATTTTACCCTGACAGCAGTTACCCTGACAGCAGTTATACTAATTTATATATTTTGCTGTTTTTCACCTCCTGTATCTGCTACTCACTGCAACAGACATCCAATACAATTTTACAAAACACCAGCAGATACCATGCACAGGTAGGAAGTCACCGTCACTGGCAGATTGAGTGTGTGTGGGACGCTACCTGAGCTTCCACAGCTTGAGTGTAAGTAGAAGAGAAACACTGCATCAGCACCTCAAGCCTCAGGATACTTTAAAGTTGTAACAGATATGCTTCTGTGAAAGTATAAAGTGCATGTAAGGAAAATAAACCATTTTCTGTATATTGTATATATATATATATATATATATATATATATATATATATATATATATATATATATATATACACACACACACACACATACACACACAGACACACACACAGCACTGTTAACTACTGAGTCCTAATGTTCCTGCTATATTCCCATTGAAAAAGAAAATGTAAATGCATTTTCTATTGGTTGTGACATATTGTATACAGCCAGTAAGTTTAGACTACAAGTGAGAAATATATTCCATTATCTTCATAGTGTGACAGACAGTTGAATTAAAAATAACCAATTAATACAATGTATAAAAATGCTTAAGTCAAAGTATGTGCATTATATTTTAGCACTTTGTCATGGCCTTCCAAAAAAGAAACTAAAAAAATTATATCAGAATATCAAAAAGGGAAGAATTAAAAAAAACATAAATATTCCACTTCATACCATAAAAAATGCACACATGAAAATTAATATCCAATGTAACTTAATTTAAATGTCTTTGACAGTAGGTGGCAGCATATGCTTATGATTTTTATAGCAGGATTTTTTTTTTTAAAGTTTTTCATCAACAGTTTATGTCGTCTTGTATAAGTGGTGGCAATTGATTACAAAAGGGTGGTTTTAAACAATTTAAGCAAAGTATTTTAATCTTCCTGAAAAAATGTTAAAATCTCACCTACAGATCATTAAAGACAGAATAAACTGCCAGTTTCCAACAGTAAAGTCTTTTTAAATCTAGAATGAAGGACTGGTTATGATTTAGTTAATAATGCAATCACTGCTAAGCACAATATAGGAATCAATGTGTGCCCATGTTTTTAAATAATGTGACATAAAAATGAAGCAGGTCATTTGTTTCCTTAACCTTAAATAAATACATAATGTATTTGTTACTTTCCAGGTTCAGAAAATGATTGGAAGGTTTAATTGATGGAATTTAAAGAAGTACAAACTTTTTTTTTCACTTTGGTTAACCATGCTTGAGTAGACAGTGTTGTATTAAATGGGAGGATGCAGGGTAAATATACACTAAGAATGTTTAGGCATGTGGTAGACTTTTATATGGATCAGGATACTTAACCTAAAGTACATATGTGAGGTACAGGAAACAAGATGCCAGAATGGCCATCACATGGAGGCTCTGTGGTTCCTTTACTTTGCTATATGCGTGTTACAGGTAATCATATAGCAGTTCTAGCAATAGTGCCAAGAATTTGGTTGCTTTCATACACTGAGAAGAGATCTAAGTAAAGTGTGTATAGCATATTATCAAAGCGAAGCATGTCAAAGTCAAAGTGAACTTTATTGTCATCTCAACCATATACAAGTATACAGATAGACGAAATTGCGAAGTTTAGGGTCCACAGTGTAACAACATGAAGTGCAAATAATAAATTAAAAATAGAATTAAAATTAAGATTTAAATTTAAAATTAAAACACAAACAAGACAAGACATTGTGCAAAGACAAGACAAAGAAGTAGCAGCAATATTGATGTGTAGTTAGCAATATGAACATTGATGCAATGTATGGTATTTGTAATCTAGATACATAAATATAGTCAATACATATATAATATAATAAATAAATTATAGATATAGATAATACAGAAATTATCAGTTGTACAGGAGAAATTAATAGTTGTTTAAGATGTGTAAACAATGACAGGTCAGAATGTTTCAGAGTAGAAGGATATCAAGAGTGTCAAAATACTTAAAAGTCACTATGAGATTTTCAGTTCTTCTCTACATGCACACTCGTCTTTGCAGGAAAGTGTAATTGTGGAGAAGTTTTGCCAGCTACTGATAAAAATGGGAAAGTGAAACACAAAAGAAATAAATTAGCACTGCTGTCTAATGGATCTAGTGTCCTAGTTTTAAATGCACTCAGCCATTGTCTGTGTGGCATTTAAATATTCTTCTTAGCTGGCCATTAATGGCAAGTTTTTCTCTAGGTAATTCAGTTTTTCCTCCACATCTCAAAAGTGGTGGTCTAGTGGCAAATCAAAATGGGCTTTGCAATGAACTGACATGCTACCTAGAATTGTTTCCTGCCTTCCAACAGAAGCTGAAAGAACTGTCAGTTATCAGTAACAGTTGCGTCTTTCAATTGAGTAAAATACTCGTTATGCAAATGCTGTAAGCCTTTTATTTGCACTTCTGAAACTTGCATCTGAGCAGGAGCAAACGTGCTAAACACATTCAAAATGTTTTCTTTTTCAGAAGGCATAGATTAACACAGTGTAGAGTTATGCTTGTTATGACAATGAAAGAAAATGCATCAAACTAAGTGGATTGGACCAATCAGAAATGTAATTTGCATTTATCAGCATAATCTATCATCTATGCACAAATGCCAGAAATAGATTTTATTTAATTTATAATTATCACATAATACAGTATTACTATAAATGCAGGACATAAGCCAAGAGAAATTCTTGAAGATGCTTAAGACATCTTGTATTATCTTTTGCAAAGGAGAAGCTGTTTCAAATTAAAAATGTAATTTATGTGCCAATTTCTTATCTTTTTTAAAATATTGTGTATTACATTATATGAAAGACAAAACATAGGGCCAAGTACAATAGCAGTGATAAAATGGAGAGGTACAATATTGATTTGATGAAAATGTCAATTAAACTATTGCCAACCAAACTATTTGCCAAACATATTTTTGGAGTCTAGAATAATTACAGGAGTCTAGAATTAAACACAGATCAAAGACCATATCAAGTGCAGATCAAGGTAGCCCATTATTTTGTACATTAACTTAAGTGAAAAATTCAATGAGTTTTTACAGAGGTACCTGCTTGACAAAGGCATTGACGGTGTTCTTTCAGTGTTGCAGCTGTGATACTGCAAAATCTGAAGAACTTGAATTCTTCCACTAGGTGGCATAAACCATCATCCATATATTTTGATATTTGCTAAGCCTACATTACGACTTCATTATATGCAAGGGTGACCACCAAGAATATAGATCTGTGGTACAGAATATAACTGTGAACAAGTATAAAGGCTGCCTTGACTTTTAGTCAGTATTAGACTACTGTATATTCTTTACTTTTGTAATTGGGTATTAAATAGTATATTATAGTCACTTCAAAGCTTTATGCTTTCTTTAATAAAAAAAAAAAACTAGCTAACCACAAAATACAAAATGTCAGAAAGAATCGATCAATTTACCAAAATCCATACTTTCATATTACTTTTCTTCTCCTCAGAAATGTCTGTTGGAGAGAAGAACCTGCAAGAACAAGTCCTGTTGAGCTACATCCAATTATCCATTTTACAAACCTGTTTATTCTACTATAAGACTGCAGGCAGTCAAAATCTACACTAGTAAGGAAGGAACTTGAATTGGATGTTAGCCTGTCATAAGGTATATTCACTTCCACGCACATATTAACTCACACAGGGTCAATTAAAAGCCATTATTCAAGCTAATACTCATATCTTTGAGAGAAACAGGAGGCAACAAAGAACACCAAATGAAAACTGAAGAATGTATAAAGTCCATACAGGCCTTCATGTGGGCCTTCATTTATGCTCAGGTCTGCTGTCCCTGGACTTAAAGTGTATTTTCTGGGGTTTTTTATCATTATTCTGACAACACTATTTATTTTCTTGTTGGGACTTTATCACCATCTGTGCTGATCTTTGCAAGGCTACAGCCATACAATTCACACAACATACTGTGCCAGCTTTACTCACCTATGTAAGATAACTTCTGCCATCCAAGTATTGGATCTCTTTACTTTCTCCACAACTCTCTTTCTGATAACTAAAATCTGGACTTTGTCTGACTTTATGCACTTCTGCCTGTGTCGGACCTCACTTCTACCAGTGGTTTCTAGTGTGTTCGTCTCCTGAGTGCCCGTCCTGCAGACTAACAGTCTGTCAGTCATTTTCAAACCCACTTAGTCCTGAACAGAGTTGTGGGTGCTGGACCCTATCCCAGCTAGCATATGGCGCAAGGCAGCAACAAACCCAGGACAGGGCAGCAGTCCATGGCTTATTTGGACTGTGGGAGGAAACTGGAGCACCCAGAGGAAACCCACACAGACACGAGGAGAACATGCGAACGTCATGCAAGGAGGACCCAAGATGGTCTCCTTACTGTGAGGCAGCTGTGTTACCACTACGCCACCGTGCCCACAGACTAATAAAGTATCATAACAACTTCTTGGATCACCTTGCAATTACAGAATGGAAAGATCATGAGCAGTTTTAGAGCAGCTACAGTTGCTAAATCAATTTAAAAGGAAAATAATCGAACTGTCTATAAACAATTACAGGTGCTACAAAAATGCTCTGTATGTTTAGAAGAAAAACACAGACACCACTGAGCACCATAAACAGAAAAGAATGGGCTGTGTTTTTATTGCAGTGCTTCAAAATATACAGTCGGTGTTTGCCCTAAATAACAGGGGAACAAAGACATGCTCCTTTAGTAAGAATGGGGAGGCTGGTTCTATTGGTTAGTTACAGAATATTTTAAAAATACTTTCATGCTTTAAGTTATAGTTTGTGATAGTCTTCCCTTATGAGGTTTAGGTTCATCAAAGAAATTATTTGCTTGGATCTCATTCAAAGACTACAATTTCCAAAGATCCCCTTAAAAGTACTTATTTTACCTTCAGATGGTAGACCACTCAGCAAGGGGTTGGCAGATTTTACACTTTTTACACTTCAAGTCTCATTGTGAAGAAGATAATGCTATACTTTTTAGATGTTCCTGAAACACATTATTCTGGGTTTTCCCTGGTTATGGGAACACGCTCCTACCTTGAATTGTTCCATGAGATAACTAAATGTGTGGGGAAAGGGCTGTTTTGCAAGGTGTTTGTAAGGACCAATGCTATGAAGATTCTGTCTGTGGAATATAAAAAGGTCACACATATATTTATTAAGTAGAAGTCTCAAGAATTGTACCTACAATGGCCTTATGTCTATGTAATCAACCAGCTCTTCACCCCAAAAGTAAAATTATGCATTTTCCCAACATGAATGTAAGGCCATGGACGAGTACTCTTATGTAGGTACTGGGTTCTTTTGCCTTTCAAATATCCCTATTTCAGATTTTGCCAACTTTATTAAAGATTTTACCTCTATAATAACTGATAACTTCTCTGACTATAAAATCATACAGGAAATTGTGCCTCAATGGCTCCCCATACTTTTCTGTTGAAATTTTGGCACACATATTCTATGAGGAAATTCGTCAAAGAAGTTGTCAGGAAAGTTCAGTTTTCATTGAGATATTGCAGATACAGCACAATTTGCACATATTTTAAATTTCCCCTCCAAATTTCAAACTTATCTGTCTTAGAACAGAAAATATTCTGTGGCACATCAATTACAGATTAGTTTACTGTTTCAAATTTACCTTGACAGAGGTTAATTCAACGTGTTTTGTATTTGAGGGGGGCCTAAAAATTCCCAGAATCAGTCAAAAGCACAAGAGTAGAGTATCGAATAATGCTGGTAGGTATTGTGCACCTACAAGTGTGGTTAATTAGTTTGTTAAGTGACAGTGTGCTAAGTTAATCAAGCGTGTAATTTTGCCATTTATTCCATAATCACACAAGTGACTTTGGCAATTTTTTTTTCTCTAAGTTGCCAGAGAAGCTTTTCAAGAGACAATGATAACTGTATTTTTCAACATTTATGGACTTGTTGACAAAGTGTTCCCCGTTAGCAGACTACTAATCAGTGACATTACGATGAACTGCTGAGGCATTTAAAGGATAACATCAGTGGTGAATGCAAAACAGCATTTTGCACCATGACAGCACACCTACATAAACTGCATTATTAGCCAAAAGAGTTTATGATCAAAAACAATGTGGTTGTTGCTTTGCACCAACCATAATCACCAGATCTCGCTCCCTATGACTTCATTTTGTTCCCAAAATTAAAATTCAAAATGAAGGTAAGAAGATTTCCTACTGTGGAAGAAATACAGGAAAAAACACCAGAGGAGTTAGACGTGGTAACAAAAGATGAGTATAAGAAATGTTAACAGGAATGGTAGAAGCATTGAGACAAGTGTACTAAAAGTGACTAAAAGGGAATTATCATAAGTTTTCTAAAAAGTCTTTTTTTGCACTCAGTATTTATGTTACACTAAAAACAACAGCTACAATATCGTCACATTATTAGTCCCAGACCCTCTAAAATCAACGGCTAACAAGAGGACATCAATCAAGGCCATTTTTACATCACTTGAATTAGAATCTGCAGACTGTGAAAACTCTTGAGCCGCCAGAAGCTCATTTGGGTATGCTTTTTACCAATGTGATGCTGTAGAGCACTTTTTTAAAAAAAAGAATGTATTTTAGTCTACTAACATATGTAATTGCATTATATTTTCACTGTTACTTTTGTGTATTACTATTAATATATTCCATAAAGTAAAACTTTGTAACTGACTTTCTTGAACTCTTTCTTGAACTGACTAAATTTTTTTTAAATTATCCAACTTTCAAATTTGTTAGTCCCTGAATGCACCTGAAAGATATGCCATGCAGTTGTTTCACATGGCTCACTCCAATACTGTGTTAAATGAAGACTATGCCTGCCCTAATATTGTCTAGTGCAAGGCAAGAAACACACTTCTCACAAATTCTTAAATCAATTCCAGTGAATGGTTGAGACATAAGACTGGTTGAATGTCCATTTGGTGAAATGACAGAAAACGTTTGACAACTGTGCTTTTAGGAAAAGTCCATCCTTTCCTGCAGTCAAAAAGTTCTTGCAGGATCTCTTTCTTTACGGTAGACAAACAGCAGTTTACTGCTGATGCAGATGTATTTTCTTTATGCTGCATGATCCTTTTTCTTACACTTCTTTGCTTTCATTAATAAAGCCCTAGTTCAACTACAACTTCCCAACTCCAAGCTCACTGGATTAATGCAAAGATGGACTTTTAAGCTGTGGCCCCTACCATTTCACACAGTAAATCCTTCTGGTATCCCAAATGACATCATCAATCCCTGGTGTTGTTTGAGCAGAACACCCCATAGCAGAAAATAGTGTGAACCACTGGGAGCCTTCACAATAGAGTTGCTCCAGGAAGGACCTGTCTGAATGTCCTCTCCACTACCTTGTAAGTCTCACTGATTGATTGCCTTCTCCTAACCTAGTGAAGTTCAAATATGGTGATAGGATTTCTTCTATTGGAAACAGGCACTGGAGAGATCCTCTGCATTGATAGCTTTACTAATGTTATTTTAAACTAACCTTGCGGTGCTTGTGGTTTTTCCTTAAACTCTTATTGTTTTAATTAATTAAAAGCTGTATAACACAGCATGCCTCGATTTTCCCTTTTTTGGTCTGTTATAAAAAATTCTCTATGTTCTGGGTTAGGGTGGGATTATAGTTTGGTTTTTATTGCATAATTTAAATGTTTAAGTGATATATAGGATTGCTTGTAGATCTAATTGAACAGACCTTTTTGTAATTTCATAATTTTGTTTTATTTAAACTTATACTAGAATGGCATATTATGTAACTTCTTTATTTACCTGGAACAAAAAAAGATAAGTTTATAAAACAACAACACAAATGTTGCCTTATTTGCTGGTAGAATATGTGATATTCTACACAAAATTTTAAAGTAACTCTACAATATTTATTGCAATTATACAATAGGGACCATGGTAGCAGGTGGTGATTAAAAAATGTTTTAACTAAAAGAACTCAACAGATGCAACAACTTTTAAATACCGCTTTCAGACAGAAACTACAAAAGCTTTGTCTTCTAACCTCACTAATTGATAAAAATATCTGTTTCATGTTTATTTTTAAAACTGGGCAGCTAAAATTCCATTTTGTTTTTGTTTGTAAAATCAATCAACTCAATATTTAGGTAGTCAGTTATGTACAAGTTTTCTGTGATTAGTTTTCCTTAATGTCAGAGTACGGCCTTGATTATTGACATGCCAAATTACACAACAAAATCCTGAAGCATATTCCAATGTCTTTGAAAACCACACCTCTTAAAAATGTACTCACCCTACATGTCCGTCAGTCTTCCGTTTTTAAATTTGAAAGTTAAGGCAGTTCCAGATATGAATGCATCTTCAACTGACAGTTGCAAATATGATATATAGTAGTGCTTTGGCACTGTCTAGTTTTCAGTTATCATTGCCTCTTCCATCCTTGCTTGCTGCACACAGTGTTGGTGTAAGCCTACTGGCAATAATTCCTATGCAGTCTATATTTGCAGGATATCTTCCCTACTCTGTGGACTCCATTTCCTACAACACCCAAAAATCTGGTTTCCAATCATAACTTTTATATGGGCCTTTGGGACATTCATTAATCCACCTTAATAAAATGATACATGTCTGAGCGTCTGTCTGCATGCCTGTCCAGTTATTATGTCTCTGTATTTCCAAAAGATGGTGCATCACAAACATTTTTTGCAATAAAATGCATTGCATTTGTCATTCCAACAATGCTTTCACAAATCCTATACCAAATGGCATATAACACAGACATATGCAATGCATGGTAAACTGAAAACGTTAATGCTGAAGTCTTGATTTCTTATATTTCAATGTGTCTTCGACGGGTGGCACAGCTAGTCTGTCAATAAATCTGCTGAAATTTTTTAATCCAAGCTCATCACATCAAAGTATGTTAATTGTAAGACATTCTGATATATATATATCCTGGGCTAACAGTGCAACAAATATAAAATTAATAGTAAAGAATGCAAAGCAGGAACTGAAAAGCAACATAAATACCATAACTCAGAAAGACCATTTAGACTCCAAACATAAACATTCCCTGACCATAATCTAGTCTCTGATCAAACACTTTGAAGTGACACTACTAATAGCATTGCATATTAACATTTCCTAGATGAGAAGACATTTAAAAAAAACTATTAAATTAAAAGAATGCATCTACATTATCCTTTTACTGTATAATACTATTTAAAGTTGATATTGATTGTTCAATTCTATAGATCTTTAACAGGCGCAACAATTATAGCACAACCGTTAAACATATAAATGCAATAATAAAACGACAATGGCTGTTAATTTCATCCCATTTATGCTGAATATTACACATCAACAAATACTCGGATGGAGCAAAATTCAGGTGACAGCATAATGAGGCCTTGTTTATGACAATGATTAATGGATTGTTTATAATTAGATACAAGAAGCCACCTTGGCTGTTAGCTCCTATTTGCATAGTTTAACTGTGCCAGCTGGGATCAAGTTTTAGAAAGCTATTTCTCAACTTAGCTTTGACCCCCGCAACATGAAGGTTTAGTTTTCCACCGTGGCGACAGCAAGTCTCCAGCAGAATGCTACAGGACGTTGAGCTAACCAATTTAGTCTGCCCTTTAACACCTTTGTCTCCATTTGACAAGCCTGAGGATCAAAACAGTGCCATTAACCCATTTCATGCCCTGTCAGTAAATATAAAACTGCCCTAGGTAATCCTGTTTTTTAATATTTAGCTATCTAAAAATATGAATGGGAGAAGAAATACATGCTTTTAATTGTAAGACATTTGTATTTCTTTTACCTAAAAAAAGTTTTAATACTAAACTACACAAAAAATATAAAACAGATTTTACAAAACTTGTCTATTTACAATATTTGAATTAGTCAGCCAGTCAGTCATTTTCCAACCCGCTATATCCTAACACAGGGTCACGGGGGTCTGCTGGAGCCAATCCCAGCCAGCACAGGGCGCAAGGCAGGAACAAACCCCAGGCAGGGCTCCAGCCCACCACAGGGCACTATTTGAATTAGTTTATTTAAAAAAACTTATTGTACACATGTATACGTATTTCTTACGTAATATTATTATTAGAAGCAAACATGTGTATATGTGAGGAGAAAGAATCACGAATATCATCAATCTGTAGCTCTCTGATTTCTGGATTAGAATATTTGTGCATTTCCACCACCTTCAAGATTTTCAATCTAGATTATCTTGCACAGAATCTTAAAACTGTAGACATGGAAAAAAATAAAAACTTTTGTAAGGAACAGAGTATGACATTACTTTGTTCAGAATGGTTCACAGATTTAGTTAAAATCAAAAAAACTGAAATCTCTCATATAATAAATATTAAGAACCTTTACCATGACACTCAAAATTGTGGTTAAGCATTTGCTTTAATTATCCTTGAAATTTGTCTAGACCATGATTGGTGTATACCTGTAGCAAACTGAATTAATTTGACACATTTTAGAAAGGCACACACCAGTTTATAAGGTCCCACAGTTCACACTGCATGTCAAGACAAAAACCAAGGCATGAAGTCCAAGGAGTCTTAAGAGACTTAAACAAAAACATTACGGTGATCAGGGTAAGAGTATAAAACCAGGCCACACTGATTACATGGGTACAAAGAGCCTTGGTCAGGGAGGTGACCAAAAACCCAATGGTCACTATAACAGAGATTCAAAAGTCCTCTGCCAAACTGAGAGAAGTTGTTGGAAAGATAACCATTTTAGCAGCCCAGACTTGCTGCAAGACTGCAGATGACCTCAGACTGGATTGACATTTCACCTTTCAGCACAACAATGATCCAAAGCATACAGCCAGGAAAACATTACAGTGGCTTCAGGACAAGTCACCAATTGTCCTTGAATGGCCTAGAGAAAGCCTAGAATTAAAACCATAGAACATTTATGGAGAGACCAGAAGATAGGAGTTTATAGATACTTTGTATGGACTTACCCAAGGAGACCTGAAGCTTTAATTGCTGTGAAAGGGGTTCTACAAAGTACTGAATTAAGGATTTGAATACCTACATGAATGAGACATCAGTTTTTGATAAATTAGATTTGATTTTAATAAATTTGCAAGGCATTCTGAAAACATGTTTTTTACTTTGTAATTATGGGCTATTGAGTGTAGACTGATGGGCAAAATAGTAAATTTGTTCATTAAAAATTAAATTTACAACACAACAAAGTGTGCATAAAGTGAAAGGGTCTGAATGTTTACTGAAACCACCATACATGATACTCTGGTCAACCTGTATAGCAATTTAGCAAAAGGCTAATTCTACCATGATGTGCCATAGAGTAATACTGAAGGTCATTTTTACCAGTTCCTATTTAAAATTTTAAAAACATCCTCTGACCAGACTGTTTTTCTAACATTTTTTAACATGTTAATTTCAAAAGATTACATACAGTATTTACTATTTAGATATCAGTGTATTATGTTTATACTTTGTGTGTAGGCTGCAGAAACTGATTTTCCAAATGGAATCATTAAAGTTATCTATTTCTTGGAAGAATTTACTAAAAGGCCTTAAGATCACAGTTGCTAAACAATGCATTACTTTCAGATCAAACAGCAACACATGCAGCTCTTAACAGTAATATGCCTAATAATGTACAAGAACAATGTGCCCTGACATGGAGATGAACATCATTGCTACATAAATCCGTTATCTGGGTAGATTCACACTCATCATCACATCACTAATTTCATTATGCTAGACACCAGCATGCTGTTTAGATGTTCTGCCTCACAACTCCACAGATTGGTGTTACTCACTGCTGAATAGATACAACTGCCAATTTAGATATAACTAGCTTCTTATTTTTTATATAAAGAGTGCACTGTTTTCTTCAAAAATGCTTTAATAATCAAAGCATAATATTGGATGAAGTTCAGTATTTAAAGAAATTATTTCAAACTCACAGAAAGAAACTAGACTCTCAATCAAGGGTTAAGACACTAGCCATTTTCATATCTGAATAATACTTTAGCAGTAGAGACCATTGGGGCAGTCACAGTAAATTATAATCTCACATGTAAAGTCAATACAGTTCTTGTGTGCAATTCAATTGAAATAAATATTCAAAAAACAAAATTACACAATCATCAATGATCAGTCAAAGGTCTACAAATAAATCACACAAAATCTGTTTAAGTCACAGATGGCTGAAACAAACTATTTACTCGGCAATTTAATACTTTGATATGTCTGTACATGTTAAAAATTTAAGATACTTCAGTAGATATGAAACTATATTTGTTATGTAAATAGGAAGCAGTTATCTTTACATTATTTGAGCGTTATTATATTTTTGATTAATACTACATACTACATACTGGGTTTTATGTTAGTTGGGTGACTATCTGGACAGAGTTGCCTTTAATTATGTCTGCACGGATCCTATAGGGAGGAAACTGGAATACCCATATCAAATATATGCTGTTTATTTTATTTAGCTAATGGCCCAGTGTGTGAGATTGTGGAGGTGTGTGGGTATGTTGTGAAGAACAGATAAACCTCATTCATAGTTGTCTCCTAGTTTGTAAGTAATACTACCAAGACACTCTGTGGCATTCATATGAACTTATATTGAAATGAATAATTTAATTAATGTCGAACTGCATTCTGGTACCTGTATTAATAAAAAAACTGTTTCTAAATAAGTAATATAGATACCCATGCACTGAGCACACTATTCTGTACAGAATACAAAGTTACTACATACCACACACTTGTCTAAACTGCTTTGTTAGTTTCAGACTCCATCCTGCAAACTAAAAGGCGCAGTGCAAATTTGTGAGACTCTTAACAGATATCGGTTATAACTTACAACAACAGATTACGGAAATTAATAAAATTGTACAAAATGGCATACTCAATGACATATGTATGTGCACCAACCTTTCATAAAGTTTGGGGGGAGGGGGGCAAATATTACAGGCTACAACATGTACAGTATATAATAATCCAGCGATAATACTGTATAACATAAATTATAAATATTATTTTAATAATAAAAATAATAATCCTCAAACTTGAATAGAATACAAAACATATACTGTATATGGCAAAGTAAAATTAAACAGGACTGTAACAGTAGACTTTAAATGCACTGCTAAAGTTGGATTTAATTCAAAGTATAAGCATCTCTCAAATGGGCTTACATTAAAACTTTCATTAAAACTCTGCAAATCCCATCCTCTGTTGTTCAGCACCATCAGACTTAATGATTATACTCTTTACATTCGCTCCTTCTCCTGCCAAGATCTCCATAGCTAGAAAAACTGATTCCATGTATTCACTGGATAATAATATTGTGTTATTTGCGTACTTTAGCAATAGTGTAAATTGATTTTTTTCATATTAGTTAGTTAGTAAGTTTAACTCAAGGGCCTAAATACAATTTCCATGGTTGCAGTTTTTGTAGCTGAAAACTTAAAAAAATTATAATGGTTTAAAAAAATTATAATGGTGCTGTCCCCGTTACTGTAAGCTACCTTTCCTATCACTTTAAATACTGAGCTATTTTCCTATCAGTTTAAATACTGAGATATTTTTCACTTGTGACACACATTTGATTCTTTTTACAGAGATGTGAAATGTTTTCTAAAATATCACACCTCAAATGCGTAACTTTTGGAGAAACTAATTTGGCAGTGTTGATTCCACAGTAAGCAACTAAGAGTACTTGTAGTGTGCTAACTAACTCACAGATGTCATATTTATACAATATTTATAAGGTTGCACCTGTCTGATAAAATAATTTTTCTTAATTTTCATTATTCAGGATAGATATCAGGAAAGTAAATGCCAGCTGGCTTTGAAAAGTGCATGTGTTATTTTGATTCAGACAGGTGCTGCAAACTGCCTTATGCCAAATTTGAAATTTTAAAAATGAAAATATTTCTTAATATTTTTAAAGGTATTGTATAAATAGGGCACTGACTGCTTATGTAATTCTTCAGGGTTATACGTAACAGTTTATATTGTTATTTTGTAAAAAAAAGTTACATAAAAATACCACTCTGAATAAAGTGTTTCCTGAGGCAATTGCCTCGTCACTTCACCCCATCCACCCATTCTGTCTGTTGTTGACTAAACTATTTTGAAAATCATTTTGAATTGGTACATCAGACTGAACTTTGTTCAAAACCACATGGCATTCACTTGGCTTTACAGCAGTGCTGGCTAGTGTATCACATGCATTGGTGTTAGTTTTCCATTTAACATAACAATTCAGAAGGTATTATATGGGTGCAGTGACTACATTTCAGTACATTAACTTTGCTGTGTATTTTGGAGCGTGTGGTGTGAACTCCAAGGGCATTATGTTCAAACAAGTTACCTTTGATGGTGCTGAAAGGAACTTTGCAAAAGTAGTAACAGCAATTTACTGTTAACACCTACAAAAGTATACATAACTCAAATATAGCATTCTAGGCATGAACATGTGAAAGGACGAATCTGTATAGTTCATTGGAATGTAGGTTTTGGTGTGATTTTTAAATGATGAAATGGAAGAAAATGTTGAAATTGAGCTAGAATAATGCAACTGCACATGACATTTCAAAAATACATACTACATACAAACTGATAGTTTTACTAATAATTTCAACCAACCAGTACCAACATTTCTTATTATCTGTTTGATTCCACACTATCAAAATTAAAAGTTGGGGAAACTGTTCTACAGAAAAGAAATATGTATACTTGTTTAGGTGATCTCCTATTTATATTTTTCCAGTACACTATATATTAGACAAATAAGCACATGACTTACTAAAAAACAAAAAGCAATTTAATGAATGCATTAATGCAGTTATAGCTCAAAAAGACACAATTCTTCTCAAAACTTACCTTTATCACTTCTGGTGTCTGCTGGATGGATAATGATGGACCAGTGTCTCGAATTACCGAGGATGAATAACTTTTTAGCATAGTTCTTTCTGGTTTGGCTGTACTACCAAGGGTTTCTTGCAACAGACGCATTACTTCCCGTTCTTGTGCTAGGTTTCCTTTTCCACTGCCAGTTTCAACAAGCTCCTGAGCAAAATTTTCAATGCTCTCCAAGATGCGCAACAATAGAATCCTGTCTTCTTCATTTGCACTGCTAATCTGTTTCAAAGGGTCTTTTTTAGTAAATGAAGAATCTGCATGCACTGAAGGATTATTATTGCTTCCTGATTCAAAAGTCAAGGGATACAATGGGTCTGTTTGTGGTATACAGTTTTGAATATCTTGGCACTTCAGTTTTGCAAGAGGCTCTTCTTCAATTTTTTTAGAAAGACACTCTAAATCCATCAGTAGCTTTTCAATGTCATCTTGTGCACCACCCTGTCCAGATTCCTGGAAAAAATTTTGCTCAAATGGAACATTTTTAGAAGCGTGCTCTACACCAGCTCCACGTATGCAACAGGACTCCAGATTTGGCTTGTAGTAATCTCCTTTCCTGAGGACACTTGTGTCAGTAGTTTCTGATGTTTTTGACAGCTGTAAGTCTTCCATTAACCCAACACTGAACGTGTTTTTTCCTTTCAACTCCCTACTTAGTACTTTTCCTACATCAGTTTCTTCTTCTATATACAGTGCTTCCATTGAGTCTTTACAGATACTGTCACTGCTGCTAGACAGCAGGGAGTTTACAGAAGAATACTTATCTGATTTACTTATTGCTGTGGACTGAGGTAGAGCACTGGAACTATTACCTGTTGTTGATCTCTTCTGCTGCTCATTACTATGTAAGATTAAATTAGGAGATGGTGTATGAAAGTTTGAGTCTGATTTCACAAGGTTATATGAATCATGATGGGGGCCCTGGTGTTCTATAGAAGAGGGAGGTAGATTGTTAAGAAAAGGCGGGGAACTGACCACTTCTTCATACCTAGGGGGCTGCTCATTACCAAATATTGGAGAAAACGGAGTTTGTTGTAGCCCATGTAAACTGTTCACAAGTTCAGCAAGATCACTGTGTTCCAAATGATCTGACTGCCCATGTTCAAGCTCAAATGGAAGCTTTTTTAAGTAACTGGAAAGCCTTGCCATCACATTTTTGTAAATCACTTCTGGATTTGTACCACTGTCAGTATTCCCCTCACCCATTGATTTCCTTTTTATACATTGTTTTATAATATCTGTGCACTTTTTTAGATCTTCTGAACACTTCAGCAAGATGTTGAGGCAAGCTTTAATGTCCTCACCTGATGCACTACTGTCAGATTTGGTCTTTTCCAAAATTTTAGAAATAAGGTTCTCATCAGTTAAGCTGTTCAGATAAAGTGAGGCCACGCTATTGATGTTTTGTTCAAGAGAAGTGCTGCGGCTTAACTTGTGTTCCTCCATTACTGACTTTTGCACCAAGCCAAATGGTGGGCAGTTTTCATCATTACCAAAGTGTCCATAAATGATGTCTAAGTCAGTAGACCTTCTGCTAAAGGAGTCTGGTCTCACTTTTCTGCCCTTTCTAAGTGTAACATGGCTAGATGTATACTTAATTTTCTCAAAGGAAAACTCCTTGATCTTGCCACTGGCTAGATTTATAGCTTCACCTGTGATGTCCTTAAGACTAGTTGAGCCTTGTAAAGAAAGTCCTTTTTTGCCCCTTGAGGCACCCAGCATGCCCTGTTGAAAATCCTCAACAACAGATGTACCTGCATTAGATTCATTTTCAAGTACTGCAAATTTGTTGCTAAGGTCTTGAGGATTGCAGGGTCTGTTATTAGATGCCGGTGCAGCAGATGCATCCAACAACTCCAGGCAAGTGCTGCAATGGGCAATGGTGCACTCAATACCACGCTTGAGGACCTGGCATGGCCCATTACAGTAATGCACAGTGTGCTGAAAGCGACGGTCAATAACAACACTGTTGTAACAATTGATTGTGCTGACTACAATACGATAAGTTGCCGCCATAATCTTCCGATGTTTTGTAATCCACTGTCCTTTAGAAGATGAGCCTTTGATCCAGGCAACAAAAAAGCTCAAACTTTAAATTTAAAGTTGCATTTCAAAAAGCAAGTAGAAAACAAGGACAGACAGCAGCCAAACATACGGTAGCTGCAGACAGACTAAGAAGGAACTGCAGGATGAAATGCAGTTGGACTGGGGGAAAATAAATAAATAAATATAATTAAAATATATATGTATATATATTATATATAAAACTTTAAAAAATAATTAAACAAAAAATCAGTTTATTGCAGATTTTCCCTCAATAGGGACATGTCCCATGGTTGCTGTATATGTGTATTTGTTTTCCAATGTATTGCTATCCATTACTTAACAATCCAAACCAAGGATCAAAAAGAATACTATTGGTAGCCATTAACATCCAATGAGCAGCCAAGTTCACAGTTTTGGAACTTTAAGGTTACTTCAGCAGTTAAGAAGGATCTTTTGCAAAGGGTCCCCTGGTGATGGCTTTCATAAAAGATTTCCAAAACTTGCTTTTTCACTCAAGGAAACCTACTTCAGGTGCTTAAGATTAGAGAAGCATCTGTAAAGAATGATAAAAGAGAATGTTAATGGTATAAAGTAAACTATTGTGTAAGATATACAACTGCCTACTAATTAATTTATAAAATACATTTTTATTGCAATTTATACCAATTCTAACTAATGCTTTAATGTTATTAACTGTATTTATAAAATATTTTTCAAATAATTGACTGTGAAAAACTGAAGTAGAAATGTTTTAAAATTGAAAAATAATGTATTTACGCATAAATGTGGTGTAACAAGACAAGATTTTCTGTCTTTTTTAATAAATTTTTATTTTACAATGGCATACTACACAAAAAAATATTTAATAACAGCATAACAGTTACAACCATTTACTTCAAAATCAATAAAGAGAAAAAAAGACAAACAGAAATACAACAGAGAAAAAATAAAAAAAGTTTCAACCCCCTCCTAAGAGAAAGAGAAAAAAAAACGTAACTTTTAAATTTAATAGAAAAAATAATAGCATAACATGGTCAATCACAGACCCAACATGATTACTCCAAAATAACATTAATAAATTCTTACCGTGTTTAAAAAAACATTTGAAAATACCTCCTAAGTGAGAATTAGATTTATTATAATTTGAGATAAAACAGAATGTGTCATACCCACTGATTTATAGAAGGTGGGTTAGGATTCTTCCAGTTAACAAAGTTAAAAGTCTGCATGCTTATAGTGTGGCACTGCATATTACAATCGATTTCTCAGCATATACTATATCATTGTTAATGGATTAGGAGTGATTGTGACACCAAGGCTATCTGAGATGTATGTAAAGATTTTTGATGAACTATGAAACAGGATTTCCATTATGTGCCTCACCTACAACAAAACATACAGCCTACCAACAGTTTACCATAATGTTCCATGTCACTTTGCATTCATAAACAGACACTTGCAATTTCATTTAAAAATAAGTTAATGCATTAATTAGTAAGCCTTTCTAATTGTCACGGGGTCTTAGCATTGTTCAACAAACCTATCTGCGGTGAATATGGCTGCTTCATTTGCATTTCCAGGTGTGCCAACACAAATGTCTTCAACAACAGAAAGCTCTCACTTATGATTAATGTAATCACAATAATCTGAAATTGTGGTAGGCATATGCATGTGTCCATCGAACACTCCTCAAATCCTACTGCACAAGGCGACATTTGCCATCTTGATGTACTTGTGCATTTATATTTACTCTCAAACAGCATAGCACACGGCATAAACACAGCAGTGGACATTGGTTTTCCTGACGTCAAATGTTTCTCTCATAGATCTGAACTCAGCACAAGTGAAAGCTATGGCAATGTGCCTCTTTAAGAAAAAAAAGTAGTTAGTGGCTACCTAATGATAGTCAACAAATGGTTCTATTCAAATACACAGCATTTCAAATGTTGATCTTTATCTGTAGTTATATGTGCTAGTTCTGTATTTAGTAAGTGGTATAATCTGTTCTTGCATTCTGTTGTCATGGTGCTTGCTCTGTATCTACACTTGGCGAGGAATACTGTGCAAGAACATATTATACTATGTTATTACTTCTGAGGTGGCAATGATAGATTGGTCATCTAGCTCTGTGAGCCAGACATCAATGTATTTGATGGTCTTCATGATGGTAGAAGAGTCCTTAAGGCTGGAGTCAAAAATCATTCCAAGGCTCTTCACTGACTGCTGTATGATAGAATAGCGGCACCAAATAATAAGAAGCAGAACTTGTCCACTAATCACATCCTTTTCAGCACCAAGATCCTGGATTTACTAGATTTAAAACTCCATGAGATGAGTTTCTCTAGAAATCCATCCGGCACTAGGCACTGATGTTGTGACTAGGCACTGATGTTGTGATTGTGAGATCGGCCATGAAGGCTCTGACTGGGGGTTGCCACACCCCAGACTTGTTCTTGGGACATCTGCACTTCACTTCTACTGATTTAACCAACATAATAATAATAATAATACATTTTATTTATTTGTAGGCACCTTGCTAAACACTCAAGGACACCGAACAATAGGTAAAACACAGATTATAAACAAAACTAGAATACAAAAATTAAAATCAGACAGAGCAATTGTAATCAAAGAGAAAAAACGGTCTTAAACAAATGAGTTTTAAGTTTAGACTTGAAAAGTGAAAATGATTCAATATTTCTAAGCTCAGATGGTAGTGAGTTCCACAGCTGGGGAGCAAGCAAACTGAATGCTCTGCTCCCCATTGAGGTAAGACGGACGAAGGGGACAGTCAAGTGGATGGAGGAAGAGGATCTAAGGGTACAGGTGGGAATAGCAACATGGAGGAGGTCAGACAGATATGGAGGGGCAAGATTGTGGATAGCCTTAAATGTTAACAGAAGAATTTTGAATTGAATGCAGAACTTAACTGGAAGCCAGTGAAGCTGCTGCAAAATGGAAGTGATATGGTGAATAGAGGGGGTTCTAGTAATGACATGTTCATGGCAAGTGCAATAAGGAAAACTGACATAATACAGCCAGTTATAATGCCTTTTCCCTAATAGTTCAAATTTGACACCATGACCTAAGTAGAGACTTTAAGCTTGAAGTTGTTGTAATAATCCAAGGTAAGGTCTGCAACGTTGCTAGAAACATAGTGTCTATGCAGCACAATCTTGACAATACTGTGTGGCATGGACCATCAAGCATTGTTAAGATCCAACCACAAAACAACAGGTCTCCTTTTCCCTCACAGGCTTCTCAAATTAGCTGTGTAAAACACAGTGTTTTCTAAGTAGCCAGGAACTCCAGGAAGTATCAATGTCAGTCAGTCAGTCATCTTCTAACCCGCTATATCCTAACACAAGGTCACGGGGGTCTGCTGGAGCCAATCCCAGCCAGCACAGGGCGCAAGGCAGGAACAAATCCCAGGCAGGGTGCCAGCCCACCACAAAGTATCAATGTAGTTCTTTCAAAGGGTAAATTTCACAAAGCGCTTACTGTAGATAAGGCACTGAAGAACATTTTGCCCTCTACACTAAGCAGCAAGATCATACGGAATCATCTGACGTTCAAGACTCCCTCTGTGGGAATCCAAACAACCGCCGCACATCTCCACTGTTTAGTAACTCTCCCTTTTCGCCAGAATTCTCTTAGAATTTTCTACAGTTGTTGGAGGAGTTCTGGACACCACTTCTACAAGACATATAGTACACCACTCAGTCCTGAAGCTTACTTAGGCTGACCTTGCTTTCTTTACTACCTCCAGAACTTCTTTCAACCTTGGCTGTCTTTGGTTGAAGTTAAATTTTGGAGGTGGTGGACCAATGACAGACTTGCGCGGATCAATCACTCGATCTCTCTGTGAATCATTTGATGTGTTGTTAAGGAAGTGATCTATTTCTCCTAAAGAACATGATAGGAGACCAGTGTGCTTATCCCTAACAGCTTTTTAAGGTAGTTAATTTCCTGGTTCTGTCTTAGTTTCTCTGTTCTGGTCATATCTTAGCATCCACAGCTCATGACACAGCTGTTGTATTTGGATGGCTCTGTGATTTTTGGCATTGGAGACCTCAGAGTTCTTCTCCTCTACATAGCCAAACCACTGTGCAGTACAGCTGGTGTGGCGGACAGATGAGGATCCTGGCCAGCCGGGATGCCTGAAAGGACCAGGAAAGGGACAATACCTCCCCTGGGCCACGAGAGGGCAGCCGCCCTGGTCTGCATGGGGGCCATGGGATGAGAGCTTAGAAGCGCATCCCTGTGGGGGCTCGTGGCCACCACCAGGAGGCGTCTGGAGTATTATGGAACCCTGGACTGCAGCACATCTGCCACAACCGGATGTGCTGGCGGAAGAGCTTCCGGGTGCTCATGCAGCACTTCTGCTACACCAGGAAGAGCCGTCAGAAGATCATCAGGAAGCACCTGGAGCATATCCAGGGCAGTGTAAAAGGGGCTGCCTCACTCCATTAGATGTGCTAGAGTCGGGAGTAAGAAGACAAAGCTTGTGTGTAGAGGAGTGAAGGTGGCAGAAAGAGAAGAAGAGAAAGAAAAAGAGACTGAATTTGCCGGGTCTGAGCACTGTGTGTGCAGAAGAACGTTAATAAATGTGTGTGTTTTGGACATTTGGTGTCTGTCTGTCTGTGTACGGGGGCAGTCTTACCACACTGGTAATGATTGTTGTCATACTATGAAACCAACTATTTGCATCCCCTTTGGCTTCAATCTGTGTGATATTGCAGTTGTCCTCATCAAATTGCTGAGACTCATGTTGTCTTTGGGCTGAGGTCCACTTAATATTCCTTTCTGGAATGCTGTACCAAGTATACAGGATTGAGGTGAGTGGAGGTTCTGGGCTCTATGAAATGCTTCCTGGCTGTGCTCCTCCTGTGTCTCACCAGAAATTGATCCTGTGCTCTGAACTTCATGCTCTCTTACTCTGTATCTCATTTTTCCCTGATGGATCATAAAGCCGTGCTCGTTCCTGCATAGATGTTTGTGTTGTCACCAATGAATCCATCCTACTGGGCAACTCACCCTACCTCTCTCTTAAGATCCTCTGGGGGTATCTTCTTGAGGGTCTATCCATAGCATTCTAGGCTACCTTCCTTATGGAAGATTCAGAATGGGCTGCTACTTTTTCTCCAGTCATCATCAATTATCATTTGCAAATCACAGTCAGTTGTGTGTGTCACTGATAAAGCCAGACAATCACTGGAAATCATGGAAATTTCACAAACTCCATGGGGCTGTGCACCCTCTGAAATCTTTTCGAGCTTCCCAGAGAGACCACAAGGTCCACAACATATACAATCAGCTCCTCTATGCTCCATCTTTATGTCTGTGACCAAGTCCAATCTTGGAGATGAAGCCTTAATTCAAAAGGGGCATCTCAGCAATTAAACTCTTAGGAAAACATCACATATTCTGAATAACTATTAAAGTCATACGTTTTCCTATAAACCTACAGAGTACATAGCATAAGTGTGGTCTACTATGTAAAATGATCAGGAAAACCATACTATGTACTAAAGTCCAATGGCAGAGACAAACAAGGACAATCCACTGTAAACAAGCATCCTCACTTGAACCCAGATCAAGTACAATGCCAGTTTACAGTACTGGGCATCTCTTCGTGTTTAGTATTTTTAAGACTTGTTTGTCTGTGCCAAGATAAGTAGAAGTAAAATAAATAGCCAACTAAGGTATTGCTTTCTTGTGTTTGCTATTGTGTAATGAATTCAAGAATAACTGTGCCAGAAAAACTTGTAGTTCTTTCCTAAATTGGAAACAAGATAGACTTGAGTGGCAGCATAACATTTTCACCCTCTCTCATCTAAGACTCCACACTACTGCAACAAAGAGTGAGCCAGCTGTGATGGCAAGGTACATTTCAATACAGAAAGCACTAAAATAAAGAAATTTCAGAAAACCTCTCAGCATACTGAAAACAACCCCTTCTGTTTAATGTTAGTTTATCTTATCTGTCTTATGTCCTGTTTTCTACTGATATACAATATTAGCAACTATTATTTCTATTATCCATACATTCATCCATCCATTATCCAACCCGCTATATCCTAATTACAGGGTCTCGGGGGTCCGCTGGAGGCAATCCCAGCCAACGCAGGGCACAAGGCGGGAAACAAACCCCGGGCAGAGCACACACACACACCCACACACCAAGCACACACTAGGGACAATTTAGAATCGCCAATCCACCTAACCTGCATGTCTTTGGACTGTGGGAGGAAACCGGAGCACCCAGAGAAAACCCACGCAGACACGGGGAGAACATGCAAACTCCACGTAGGGAGGACCCGGAAAGCAAACTCGGGTCTCCTAACTGAGAAGCAGCAGCGCCGCCCATTTTTATTATCCTTTTGCTGTAATTAGTAATCATCTATTTATTAAAACAAATGTTGTTCATTTAATTTGATACAAGTCTAAGAGGTAGGAATCATAACCCACAGAGCAAGACAATGAAAACAAACTTGGAGGTATATCAAAATGTCTTCATTAATTAGCAGCAATAAAGTGTGGAACACCTAGGCCTAACAAAAATAATCTTCCAAGTAATTTATGACAAGCAGCTGTGGGGTTCTGCACCACTCAATCATCTTCCACTAAGGCACAATGTCATTCACATTTATTTGCTTAGCAGATGCTTTTATCCAAAACAACTTACAAAAAAATCAGAACTAGTAGGGATCACCCCAACAGATTTAAACATATTTAAAAAAAAAAAAAAAAAGAAAGGACAAACTAAGGATGATGTCACATTACATTACTCCTAGTTATGGGACACATCAGAAATACTGACAGAAGTCGCTCATCTCATCACTGGACCATGTCTTGAATGACTGAAAATCACTGCCTATGTCACATTTAAGGATCACATGGCAACCATTGTTGATAGCCAATAGTGTGCTGCCTGACAAAGCCAGCACTATACAAAGGGTTAATAGGTATCCAAGATCAGCTTCAGCCGCAACCATTTTTATTATGCAAAACACAAAACGTCAAAAAGACAAGTCTCTCTTCTGTTTGCAAGGTTCAAAACAGCCATGTTCCTCATTCCTCATCGCTGCCTTCTATGCGTTGTAGTTTTGAATGAACAATCATTGGTTGTCAGCTCTCCCAAACACACAGCCTGCCCCTAAGACTAAAGATAAAATCATGTTTGATTTATCATAGCAAGATACTGACTAGTTTTAGTGAGCTGTTGGGTATTTCGCATTTGGTGATTGGCTTCACAGGCACACTCTGCCAACTGATTTTGACTAGCTAAGATTATGGAAATAAAGGCTATGACTGAAAATCACTGGAAAAGTTGTCTAATGTGACATTTACACCAAGGCTACTGGATTGTCTGAAATCTCTATTTTAAGAAGAGAGAGAGAGAGAGAGAGAGGTTGGGAGCATGCACTAATACAGAGCATTATCACACTCACCTCTTGATGAACCACCTCAGGATCCCAAATTAGGACCAGAGTGCAGCTGTGCAGTGAGTGACACCTCAGCACCACTCTAGTCTGAATGGAACAGTGTGAGGAAGTTACAGTGGCTGGAGTGCTAATCCTGCCACCAAGCCCCAAGTTTTCCCTGAAAGTTGGAGGACCTGCTTGCAGGGTTGGATGCAGGTTAACATCATACCCAGGATGGAGCAATTGCAGGTTAAGGGCTTTGCTCAAGGGCCCACACTGTCTGAAGGTGGTGGGTTACCTATGCTAAATTACCTGTTATCAGCAGCAAATGGTGTAACAGACAGGGATGGATTTTAAGATGATCCACAAAAAATGTTTTTCAAACATTAGACTTCTTTTTGTTTAAGAATAAGTCTGTTCACAAGTGTTCCATAATGGAGGCTTCTTGGTAACACTCGATAAAACAAAACATGAAAGATGGTTCAAAAAAACTGTTGTTACTAGTCAAGTCTTTTCCATGTCTGCATTTCTGGTTTTTGGTATAGTTGCTGGTACACAATGACAGAAGCCGAGAAAGATAGTAGAAAATCTTCAGCTTTCAGGAGATCTTTTGAAGCAGTTGAGTAGCTGCACCACAGAAACACGATGCACAAAAATGCTACTATTAGAAATGTGTGCATAAGATAATTTTCATCACTACTGAATATTAACAGGCTATTGTTTACATATATACCAATAACCTGCTCAAATCTGATTAATTTAATTCAGGATCAGGGAGCCTTAATTCTAACCTAGCAGCATTCATTGCAGTATATTATATACAAATAAGCCCGCGATTCTCTAGAGAATTGTAAATCCAAGAATGGCAATCAGTTTCTGTTCCATCCGATATTTGGATGGATGACTTATCATGGAGGGTGGGTGTGTCTGGGTAAATGTCATTTAATTAAATAAGCATATCTGTACTAAAGCGGTTTCGTTTTGTGAAGACGTGATTCTGTTGCCTTTGCTGACACCGACTGTTGGCAGAGTGGAGCACAGCAAGTTTAGTTTACAGGTTGTGGTGTTCGTGTGCCAGCCACTGAGTCTGGGAAGCTGCTGGGTTTGAGTCTGTAACCGTTATGTGATCTATATCACTGGCACAGTGGATTAGAGCAAGTGTAGTGTACAGGTTGTGTTGTTTGGGCGCCACCTACTGATTCTGGGAAGCCGCTGCGTTTGACTCTGGGGCGTGCGCCACGGCACAGTACGTATGCGCCTCGGTGGGAAGCCGCTGCGTGATGAAATATCATGGAGGGTGGGTGCGTCCTGGGACAGTTCATTTCAACGCGCTTCTGTTATTATTTTTCTTCATGCAGTCTCGTTTTTGTTTTTTTATGGCTGTGTCGTCGTATATGCGGTGGTGTGGGCGGTTGAGTCCGGGCGGCTGTACAACCTGGCGTGCATGCTTTACCTCAGGTTTAGTTCACAGGTCGTAGGCATGGTAAAGTTTCCATTTAATTCAATAACCCTATTTGAACTAAAGCGGTTTCTTTGTGTGGGCGCCTTCGTTCATTGTTTGTATCCATACGGGCTCGTTTACAGGTCGTAGCCATACGGGCTCGTGTTTGTATTACTAATCGCTGAGCTCCCTCCATTTGGATACGTGCCTCCTTTGCCTGTGCTGTAACAAAAGCGCGTTGTGGGCGCGCTCGTTCATTGTGTTTATCCATACGGGCTCGTTTTGTATTTCCGTTAGTTGAGCTCTTTCATTGTGGAGCCGTGATGTCTTTGCGTCTGGTGTGTGTGAAGCGCGTTGTGGGAGCCTCCTGGCACAGTGGAGTAGAGCAAGTGTAGTTTACAGGTTGTGGTGTTTGGGTGCCACCTACTGACTCTTGAGGCCGCTGCGTTTGACTCTGGGGCGCCGCAGCGCAGTGCGCATGCTGGGAGGCCGCTGCGTTTGACTCTGGGGCACCGCGGCGCAGTGCGCATGCATTTCGGTGCGCCCGTGCATAAATTAAACTGTGGTTTAGTAATATAGATAAAATGAGAAACCACTCGCTTATCCTTCACTCCAAAATTAATGACACAATTGTACATTCATTTGCATTTTGTTTATTATAAGCACAATACTATAAATGGATAATAAGTAAAAATATACTGGCAGATATATATCATCACAGCTCATTTGTCAGGACAGAGGACCTACCAGGTTCTTGTGTCATACCAGAAACCTTGCTTTTCCCTTCTGCAATCTGACTCAATCTATCTTTCTTAAGGTTCTCATTATTTTTAAAGAATTTACAAAAAAAATGGCACTTCTGAATTCATCATCTGCTGGTACACGGGTGTGGACAATTCCCACAAACACATGTCAATCTAGGAGAGATGACCAGTCTGAGACTTAATTATTCACTCTAAAAAGCTTTTCTGGTTCTTAGCTTCCCCTGACCCAAGGTCATTTTTGGACTAGTCCTTTTTCCTGTGGCTAATTTTAGTTTCTAGTGTCATGGAGTGGCAATTGAAAACTATCACTAGGAATTTTAGGTGATGTGTTCTCTGTCTGTCTTTTCTGTAGAGGGTTGCTGAAAAGGGAGAACAGACCTGAAAGCTCAGCTGTTTTCTGACACAAAGCACTAAGGCAATACATAAAACCTAAGGAAAAATAAATAAATATTTGATCATCAAAGCAGGGGTTAATTCATTTGTAATACAATATTCACATAAGAGGTATTGAAGACGGAAATATACACTTACACTTACTCATGTAAATCAGTTACTATTGAAAATGCTTGCCCATGCCTGACTGATGTTAAGCACCTCTTCATTTAATAGAAGCCAAACATGAAGTAAATGGAAATTGATGATAATAAGATAGCCATTGTGAAATGTTTAATAGCTGAAAACTACTGCCAATTTAAAATGAAATGTACAACTTTGCTGGCAGTCACAGCCATCTGCTAGAAACTTTTGCTGAATATTTGATGTACTGCAACACAGGTGGGGGATGTACACACACACAAAGAATTAAGAATGGCAGCTGCACTCAGTAAAATACCTAGTCAATATATGAAACTGAAGCAAAAACGCATAAAGTACTGCTGTCTTTCTTTTTTGTCTTCTTCCCTTTTAATTTTATAAATATGCCCTTTTAGTTAATCATTTTCCTCTTTTGCAATTAAGACTACAGCCAAAGGGAATCTAATCCTGTGTTATTCTCAGATGATGCTGCTAAATTAGTGCTATCACCTAAGGGTAAAGAAAAGAGTAGACTCTAGCATTATTTCATTGATGAAGCATTGCTTTGTGTCCCCTTGAAGTGTCAAGCTCCTTTCTAAATTTTGCTTTCAGTGTTTTCTGCCCTCAGTTTTGAATTGTGTATACTTACTTCAGAGTATTATTTACAGATTTAGTTCTTACCCTTTGAGTTTAGTACTTTGATTTTTCTCCTATACCTTCTGGTTTGTTTTTAAATTTTTAACTTTTCTTTTAGTTTTCTGTTCCCCATTTTCACAGTTTTGTTTTTCTGGGTTGTTTTTGTAAATTTGTTTGTTTGGTTTTGGGAATTTTTGCTTAGGTTTTCTTATTTTGTTTGGTTTCTTGTTATTAAATTTCGGTTAACAGAACTTTATGATTAGTATCTTAATTATTGCTAAATTGAATGTACTGTATAATAATCGCTCTACCACTTTGATGAATGCAATACTATTCATTAAATGTAGCTCATACATACTTTACTTAAAGAGAGAAGCACACCAGGATGTTTCCTCCATCTGTTCGATTCAAAGAAGCTCCCCAGGCCTCTGCAGTTACTCCTCTCCTTCTCTACACCAGGAAGCACAACCTCTGTCCTTTTTCAAGCCAAAATGACCAACTGAAATTAGAAAGAGATCCAAATGTCAAGTTCAGGGGAATATTTATGAAGACAAATGGCTTTTCAAAATCTTAAATTTAATTTATTGCTTCTGGGATGTCTGGACAACATATGGTGAGGATAAATGGTGTCGAACTATAACCAAACAGGATATTCATGTCTAGTTTTTTTCCCTCATTAAACTATAACAATTAGAAAATCCTGCAAGTTAGAGTGCAGGAATTATTCTAACAGCTGTATCAAAACAGCAATCACATAAATTCTAAAATAAATCAAGGACAATTTTTTACAACTTGGAATGGAAACTAATGCCAAGTTTTAAAAGAAGGGTGGAAACCAAGGTCAGCTGCATAGCATAATTTGTTTCTCAGTTAATCTAAGATCTTGTTTTCTCAATGTATTTTTTAAACAGCTTTTCAAAATTATTGGCACTGATATTACCACACTGTGATAATCACAGTAATTATAATTCTCTGTCCAATGATTTGTTATTATAATTCATGTATAAATGAATGTAAAAAATACATATCATCTCCATAAAATGCATTTAAAAACCAATCTATGGCACCAGTACTTTGTTTAATATCAGCCATTCTATTCACAGAGAATCAAGTAGTCCCTTATTTTTAGTTTCCTTTCCAGTTAGATGGTTTACACAAATTAAAATTAATAATAGCAGCTCACAGTGATGCTCCAAGTGTGAGCAACCATGAGTTAGGATATACAACTTCAATGTCATCTTATAGTGACAGTTTTTAACTGGAGTGATTAATTATACACTGTGCAGTAAGTATGAGTTGCAAGCTCTCCCTTAATGGAAATAATCTGCATTTGCTCAAGCAGAGTAAAATGAAACATTAAAAATTGTATTTTTTCATTACACAAAGCACAACAGAATTTATGGTACTACATAGGAGATTAGAAATAACTTGCAAGGAAGTCTAAAATCTGCTTGTTGTAGGCTATACCTTTCAAAACTACAAGAAAGGGATTTTACCAATTAACCATCTTCCTGCACTGAAATGGCATGTTAATTTAGTAGACACATAATGGCAGTATTTAAAGGAATACTCCAACCAAAAATGACATTTTTTAATGCTATTACTGACTCCATTTACTTGGTCATGAAGAGTGAGAAAAAATTATATTCTCTTTTTTCTCTCTGTTCTACATGAAAACATGTCATGGGAGTTTTGAACTTGCATTAAAAAAAATTATATTAGACAGGCATTAGACTTTAAACTGCAAATATACCAGGTCAATTACCACCTGTATATGTGATCAAAGATTATTTTTATAAAGAAAAACTGAAACAATGACAAATACTATTAATAGAAAATTATTTTCATAAATGGAAATAAAATTAACAACATCAAGGATTAAAGCTAAAACACTGTTAGTAGCGATACTGCAAGCTGAATATGGGCAGTCAGAACATAAAGCTTGTGAAGAAAAAAGTGATTTATTGTGGGATAATAGAGATAATTCTTCAGAAATTTACAATAATACCATAAGAGATTCTAGTTCTATCTGTTGTTAGTGAGGTATATGCAGGTGAATTTGCTCAAACAGCAACTTTTTACTAATCTCCAGGACTTAAGACAGACGTATCAAAAACATATGTTCCCTTACAGAATTTCAGTCGTTTCATAAGTGATGCCATGTTGATTGTGATTGTTATTGATCCAAACAGATTTGCATAGCAACTGATAAAGCAGCACTCTAAGGCAATGTATTGAATTATCCATTTGATATTTAAGAAAAATTAATATGCAAAATCTACCATTGCAATGTTTAGCACTTTCATTTAATTCACCACAAATTCTTCTTAACATTGAATAAAATGTACAAAATCTACAGCACTCCATCTAAGTGCACTTATATTGACTCCGCCCATGTCACCTGGTGGTGGTGAGCAAGAACCAGTTTATTGAATTTGTAAATGAAAAGTGGGATATACTGAACTATTTGCAAAGTCATTTAGAAAAATGTATGGTGGAGCAGTGGTAAGGCTGCTTTGCAGTAAAGCGACATGGGTTTGCATCCCAGGTCATCGCTGGGTGGAGTTTGCATGTTCACTCCTTGTCTGCATGGGTTTCTTCCCATTGCCGAAAAACATGCAGTTTAGTTGAACTGACAATTCTAAATTGGTCATAGAGTATATCTGATGGATGTGTGTGAGTGTTTGCTCTGTGATGGACTGGCACCTTAGCCAGGGTTTGTTCTTGCTTTGAACCCTATGCAAGCAAAGAATAGGATCCAGCCCTCCTTGCAACCCTGGTGTAGATTAAACGGGTTAGAAAATGACATGTTACTTAAGACAATGTAACTGAATCGATTGATTGTTTTTTTGACTACTTTATTCATTATATGGAACCATGAATCAAATAACTAAGTCAAGTGATCATTCATAGAGTCCTATTAAAAATCATCCCATTCTCTTAATGCTCTAATTATAAAGACTTAATTTTTCATAGTTTTACTGAATCTTACCCTAAATATTTACAAAGGCAGTGTTATATCTCAGGAATCTATTCCCTGTTTTTAATGATAATTATTGTTTTATTAACAACTAGGGGGCTCCGCCCCCTGCTCGCTTCGCTCGCCAACCCCTGGTGTTGGGAAATGACAAAGAGCGTGATGTATGAATGAGATATAGAATAGTGTGAAGGTGTAGATGATGCAAATAGAAAGCAAACAATAAAGTGTGTGGCATAGTGTAAAGGTTTATTGGAAAATTTCTTTGTACACGCCGTTTAAGTGTAAAAGGTAATTCCAGGTCAGAACTTGTAAGGTCAATGAAGATGGTCATTGTCGTGATCAGAGTCAAGTTTGTCAGAGCTTAGAAAGAGTTGTGTCTCTCCAGGAAGTAATGCAATGACTTGGGTATTTATGTTTTCCACATTAATATTTTTTGGACATAATATACGTCGCAGATAAAGGCTTGAGGAATTGTAATAATATCTGGGTGAAGTCTATCTGTATTGGTGAGTGTACCATCTCCCAGTTGTAATAACCAATTGTTATGATCTGGATCTGGACATCACATGTTTTGTACTAACTGTATCTTTTGAAAGCAATGCCAATTGTCTGCATATTTTAAGGTGCACTGAACAATAGCTGAGCGCATGGCATGTGGAACAATAGCTAAGCACTGTCTAAAATCTCCTCCTAATAAAAGTACCTTTCCTCCAAAGGGAATATTATTATTCATCAACGTTTGTAGAAGTTTATGAATGGTGTTGAGTAAGTGACTAGATGACATTGTACATTCATCAATAATTAACAGTTTTGCAAGACGGATGTCACGTGCAGTGCTACTGTTTATGTTCATAGTGGATAGCGATTTGTAGGATCTAATGCAGTTCATAAAGTTTTTACTTTCAGGTACATCGTTAGTTAGAAGGTTCTGTGGATATTCAGGATATGAATGTAAAGGAGGCAGTCTAATTTGACCCATTTGAGAACAACGTGTAAATTCATTACTTGTATTGCTAGTTGTTTCTTCAGGGAAGTTAAGTGAATGACAATGATTGCAAATGACATTCATTAATCCCAATGAATTTTCCTGAATAGTGGACTCATTATTGAACGCGTTGTCAGCTAACGCAAGCGTTTAGCAGGTGTCTGTCGTTGATGTCCGTGACGTGTATGTTTTGCTTGTGCCGTTTGAGAGGCGCGTAGTTGTATGTCCAGTATTTGGGACGTGTTGTTTTGGAGCTGTAATCGATTTGCCTGTGCTGTGTGAGAAGCCCGTTGTAGTTTACGGCGTGCATTGTTTGTATTGAGCCTTGCCCGTTTTTGTATGTCAGTCAGTTGAGCTATCTCTTTTTGGAGCCTTGCCTGCTTGTTTTCCGGCATTTGAGATGCGCGGTGTAGACGTCTGCGTTTATTTATTTTGTCCCCTCGCTGCCGTTTCTGTATGTCTGAGACGGGAGGTGTTTCGTTTTGAAGCCGTGCCTGTTTCGATGCAGCACTGTGAGACGCGCCCTGCATGCGTCTACGTTCAGTGTGTCTGTCCATTTGGGTTCGTTTCTGTAACTGTGTTAGTTGAGCTTTGCGTTTTTGGAGCCGAGACATTTTTTTCTTCTAGAAATATGGATAAGTAATAAGGAGGATCGCACTCACTGTTAATATGGAGCCTTTTCTGCGGTTGAACGGTTAATAGTGCCTCATTGTAATGAGATCCACCTATGCTGCATAGTGTGAATTGTGTTTGGTCCCGTTATCCGAGCGGTATCGTTTTGTACCCGTGATCGTGAATTCATGACTTGTTTGTTCTTGAGCGTGAGAAATATGGATAAGTAATAAGGAGGATCGCACTCACTGTTAATATGGAGCCTTTTCTGCGGTTGAACGGTTAATAGTGCCTCATTGTAATGAGACCTACCTATGCTGCATAGTGTGAACGTGTTGAGATGACGTATGTTTAATACGGACGGTTCATTTAGAAATGGGGCTTTGTGTGTCATTTGTTATTTATGTTACTGTGGTCGTGGGTCTGAATCGTCGTTTTTGTGTACGTTTCGTGTGCTATGTCCGTAGTCTGTCCTGTTTCGTGTCCAATGGGCTTTGTGTGGTGCTCGCGGCTTCTTTTTTTTGTGTGCTAGGGGCTTGTTGAATCCTCCTCTTTGTGTGTGTCCCGTTTCGTGTGCAATGGGTTTCGTGCTCCTTTTTTCTGTGGTCTGACTCCTTTTTTCTGTGCGCAACGCCTCATTTCCTATTTTACGTTGCATTCCATCCGGTTCCCGTTGCTTGTGGGGGGGGGGGGGGAGGGGGGGGTTTATTTGTGGGGCGCCTACGCAGTGCATCTTTTGCGTCCATGGCCCATTGCCGGATGTCCCTGCGTCCATCCGGTTTAGCATTCTCGGTTAGTAATGTGGATACATTTGGTTTCTACGTTTCTTTTTTAGTACTATTCATGTGAGAAATATGCTTGAAAGGAAACAAAACACGTTTACTCTTTATTATATGGCCATTGTCATTTGTCTGTGTATGGCTCTGCTGTTATTCTGATATTAATCCTATGGTACCGATTTTTTTTATTTGGGTCCTCAGATTAAAACCACACTAGTTTGAATGGCTGTACAGAAGTAATTCGTCAGGAAAATGTTAAGAACACTAGATGTGAAATAACAGTTATCGGACATCAAACATAGTTCTTCCTATGCTGGTGAACGCTATACAATAAATAACCAGCACATATCATACAGACATTTACAGACAGGAAAAAGAACATATACAGTGTACAAATACATCATTTGGAACCATTAAAATTGATGTATACCATAAAATAATATATGTCTAGTTTACATATGTACATACATTATATACGTGCCGGTTATTTATTGTATAGCATTCACAAGTTTACAGGGCCAGTCAACACTCACCATTACACACTTCCCATGGCAGGTAATACACACGCTTGATAAAAAAAACTGAGAAAGTGAAAAGGGCAGGGAGTGTAATAGAGCAAAAGCTCAGTGAATTATATGGGAGCTGAACAAAGCAATTATCAAATTTTATAGGGCATGCTGAATCATGTGACGATGCAGGTCCGCTCCACGCTCCCTTCTTTCGGGAGCCCTGAACCCAACACCGTTGGTAATGTCACCGAGATGAGCTGACAAATGAGGACAGTTCTCTAATGAAGCCAGGGGATAGTGCAATCAGTGCAAAGGCATTTTTATTAAAAATCAGCACACAAAAACAGTTAGTGCAGTGCTCCACAGTTCCAATGAATACATAAAAACAAGTGCAAAGTTCCAAAAAAATCAATAAATAAATCCTTTAAAATCAGAGGTTAAAAATGCAGTCTCTCTCATCCCAATCTTGGCACACCTCCTTCTCTCTTTCTCCCCAGCTCACCCATAACTCGCGTAGCCGGCGGAGATCCAACATCAACGAGTCCCTTTCGGCCGACCTCCGTCTTGACTTCCTTATGGACATCACTGCCAGACCATCCGAGATCGGCTCTCCTCCTTTCATCTTTCGCGCTCACGTAGTCGCTCCTCAGATCCCTCGGGAGGACACCTGCCTTGCTCGCCACACTCCACCTGTATGTTCAGTGTGGCGAACTAGCCCCTAGAGCGCCACAACCAAATGCTCCTTCACGGGGCCCCAGCTCGTTCTGTCTCCTCCTTATAGGTGGCCAGATCCTCCTGCTAAGACCACTCTTCACGTCTTCTAACCTCTTTCATTTTCTTCATCTATCCATGTATATTACCCCTTTTCCTGGTGTCGACCCGTATATATAGCCCTGTCTCCCCAAACCTCCGTGGGTGCAGCACCTTAATCACACGATGCAGGAAGCCAATGAAGCAATTGAGAACGATCACACCCACGTGCAGGTGCAACTCGCTCCAACTACCTCATTAACTTCCTGCGGCCGTGCAATCGCACCCACGGAGAACAACACGGCTATATGGATTTAAAACCTGGCCCTTTTTTTTTTTGAAGCCACGGACCCGAAATACCACAAATCGCTCTTGCTGATATGGTAATAACTGAAGTCAATGTTTTAATGTGAACAAACACACTGACACTCACTGATTAGAATCAATTTGTAAATACATTGGGAGAACATGCAAACACCATGTAGACCCTAATGCTGTGAGGCAGAAATTACAGCTATGTGCTACCACACTGCCTATGCTAAAACATCTGCATTAAACTTTCTAAACTTCAAGGTGATAAAACTAAATATATGCCTAAAGTGATTATTCAGTTCTTTTCATTTTGCATACTAATGTGCGTACCAAATCTCAGTCGCTAGACTACCAAAGCACAGCTAAGCATGTACTGGGTGGCAGCAGGCAACATATTTGCAAAATTAACAAAAGAAGCCTTCCATATAGTGAAAACCTGTGACTGATCATGTGAGTCTTTTCAGAGATTATTCTCCAATTTTCTACAGAGCAGGGATTCTTGGTATCAACATTGAATCATGTCAATAACAGCGCTTGGAAACAGCTTTTCAAGGTGAAAAATATATGTTGGTGGAACCTGCATTCCTGGGATTGAAAACTTGCCACAGAGGAAGATGAACGAAGAAGTAAACAACACACCCAGTCTCATTTTCGGCCGAATCTCACAGCAATGGTTTGTTTCTTTTTTTTCTTCATTTTGGCTTGAAAATGTATGTATTTGGTTAGTTTTAATGCTTTTGTTTTCATGTTGGGACCCCAGTATCCTCCTCCATTATAAAATGTAAGAGCAGACTACATACTTTTTTAAATTATATAAAAGGCTTTACTTTAAAATACAATTTTATGTGGCAGATTAACCTTTGAGTTTAAAGAAACAGCTTTGACTTGAAAAAATACAAAATTTATCTTTGAAGGGTAATCATCACAAAATCCTAAAATTCATCTACAGAGTCATCACAAATAGGAAAGAGAAAGGTTGAAAAGTGGTAACAGTCAGCGTGTACATGCAAGTCCACATAATGCAAGACAACAATCGTTAACATCACATTTGCAAAGGACAGATGCTTTAGGAACAACTTTGGTCGTACACAAAAAATGAGAAGTCCAAGTTACTTTGTTCACTAAAACTGGCATATCTACAAGGCTGTGTCACATGCCATGGTTCAGAAAGATTGCTTCTTCTCTCAACCCAAGATTTAACATGCTATGTGATACACAAGTAAATGTTATGGAGCAAATGTAGAGAAGTGAATAGTGTAAAGGAGAAGGAAGTATTCTTTTCCTTTGTATTTTGTAATGTTACACTACATTTGTTGTTTGCTTTATTCCACTTAAATTTGGATTGAATGCAAAAGTACAGTTTGTTCAGCAGAAATGATCTAAAAATAAAAGCATATTACAAAAAACAGTTCATATTTAGTATGTGGTTTTCTTTTTGCTTGTTTTTAATGGGACATGCCTAGAGGCTTCTAATAACATTAAACAAATTATATTTCAAAACTCATTAATACTATATTCCATCTGTGACTCAAAAATAAACTCCACAATATCTCTTTAGCAATACCATAATTACTAAAACTGAAGCTCACATATATCAATATATACATATATGTCTACATATCTATATATACTGTATAATAAAAACATCTTTGTGAAACAAACAGTAAACTAAAACTAAAAATACATTATGAAGAAAAACTAAAACTGAACTGAATTTCCAAATCAGAAATAATACAGAAATAAAAACAATTATAAAAAGCAAAACTACAATAAACTGAATATGAACCTGAGCAATGCACTACATTTGCCTGTACTCAAAATGAAAAAAATATCTGTAGAAACATGTAGCATATTGTGATCTTGTAAGTCGATAAAGGCATCAGAAAATGTAAAATATTAACATCCCAACAAATATTTGATTACAAAAAAAGAAAATAATAATAATAATGACAACTCAAAGTTACAAATGAAATTGAACTGCATGCCTAATGAGATATGGGAGGAAAACCCGTGCAGATATTGAGATACTATGTAAACATCACGTGGATTACCACCAGGCATGGGGTTTGAAGTCAGGATCAATGATAACTACTGCACTACAGTGCCCCCCTAAAAACTGCATAGACTTCATTTAAGACATTTTCAATCTTATCCTTTGATTGCAATGCCAAAGACTTAAAAACTAAAGTCACTATGTGACTTTATTGAGTTTTGCCAAATGATGTCTCTCATTTGTCTTAGTATTATCATTTGTGTGATGCTTTACTTCTTCGTGCACTATAATTCACTGACATTCCATCCAAGGAGTGTTTCTGCTTTTTACATCACTGTGCAAAGTTATTGTGATAATCTCTAAAAACAACTTTTAAAATGGAACTGTTTAGCTCTGGTGAAAGAAGACAGTGCTATGACTAACCTACATTCAATAACACTTGTACTCATACATTTATCATAATGTTTTTTTTTTTCCAATTCCTGTCTCGCTTCTCTCTCTCTACCTCAGAAACAAGGACACTCTTCTTCCCACTACTTGGCCCCTTGCACCAAGTTTCCTAAAGACTCTAACCTTACATGAACCATTGTAATAAGACAGTTTAAAACCATTTTGTGAAGGACTTACAGCTAAATGTGCTATAATGTTTGGGTTTGGGACGGTCTATAAAGTTTTTAGACATTAAACCCTAAAAAGTAAATTGAAGGCACCACGATGTTCCATGTTGTTAAAAGACGAGATGCTAATACACACATAGCTGTTCATCCCAGGATTCCTGCAGGTGTATGGTACATAAATTGTATGGTACAAAACAAATGCAAGTAAATTCCAGATCATACTATATTAAGCAGAACTCTGACTATAGATCACATTTTTCTCCATTACAGTTACTCAGTTTTTTCAGTAACTTAAGTTGACAGTTCATTTAAAGAATGATACACACTATGCAATTGTATTTTTTCTGTTTAGAATAGCATGTGCTAATTTCTTTGATGCTATTTTTTGATGTAGACTTGACTATTTCCTCTGTAATGCCTGGTTTCACCCATGGGAATATTAAGAGGCCATATTCTAATTTTAGTTTGCATCAATATACACTTACTTTGGAAATTATTAGGAACACCTGTACACCTTCTTATGCATACAGTTATCTAATCGGCCAATTGTGTGGCAGCGGTACAATCCATAAACTCATGCAGATACATGACAGGATTTCCAGTTAATGTTCATGTCAAGCACCACAATGTGGGAAAAAACTGAATATTCGTGATTTGGACTGTGGTATGATTGTAGGTGCCAGACAGGCTAGTTTGAGTATTTCTGTAACTGCTAATCTCCTGGGATTTTCACACACACCAGTCTGAGTTTATTTAGAAGGAATGCGTAAAACAAACAAATAAATAAATAATAAGTGATAGTTCTATGGACAGAAACGCCTTGTTGATGAAAGAGGTAACAGGAGAATGGAGAGACTGGTTTGAGCTAACAGAAAGGGTAAGGCAACTCATTTCACCACTATGGTGAGCAGAAGATCATCTTGCAACAAGTTGTGGCCTATAACTGGAGTTGTAAGTGGAGCTTCTTTGTGCATGTGGTTAATGAGCAATGTCCTCTGCAGGAAGTGAAGGAAACATAACTTAGATTTCTTGATTGGCTGTATTATCTGTCCTACAAGTCTGTATCCTTTTTTATGTTTCTGCTGCTGTATGCATTTGAATTTCCCCATGGGATTAATAAACTTTATCTAATCTAATCTAAACTAATCTAATCTGAACAACCTTTACACACGTATTCTTATGACGGTAACTCATCTCAAGGCAGATCACACAACATAACACAGCTAAATAATGTGGATTAGACACTAAATGAGCTGGCCAACTTTGTGGTATCCTTTGTCACCTGTTCAATCTGTCCCTAAAGCTCCAGAAGTACCACTGCTGTGGAAAACATCCTGCATTGTTCATTTCCCAAAGCAGACAGACCACCTAATGACCATAGACCAGTGGCACTTGTGTCTCATATCATGAAAGACCTATGAAAGACTGGTCATGGACTATATCTTGTGGTTGACCACCTGGACCCACTGCAGTTTGCCAATCAGACAAAAATTGTAGTGGAGGATGCTAATATCTATCTGCTCCACAAGGCTTATTATTCTCAACTGAACAAAGCTGCCAGCGCTGTATGGATTATGTTTTTTAATATCCCCAGTGCCTTCAATATTATCCTCTCATTCTTGTTAAGGGGGAAAGCTCAGAGATATGAAGGTGGATCAGCTATTGGCATCCTGGATAAAGGACTATCTGTCAGGTATCAAACACTGTGCTTAAACCTAACAACACAATTACAGTAGGATTTCCTTCATCAGAGGATATCAGAATGTCATTTACAACATGTGTTAGTGCCATTGCTCTACTATGACTGGTGCGGAAGCCAGACTGGAATTTCTCAAATAAATGGTAATGTGTAAGGTGAGACTAAAGCTAATTCATGCCTACTTTTTCCAAAAGAGAAAGGGTGTACAGAGAAAGGGTGTAAATTTGAAATGGGTCTATAATTATTAAGTATATGTGGGTCTAGGTCTGACTGTTTTGATGACTGATGATACACAATCATAATTTATTGCCAAATCAGGTAAAAGGTTGCCAAATTCAGTCATGAACAATGAATATGGCCCCGGTGGTCTGTAGACTAGCACTACAATTGTGCTGGAATCTGTTTTAATATTTAAAATGAGTGCCTCAAAGGATGTGAAGTCATCAACATTTTTAAAAGCAGTTTGCATTTTGTCACAATGAATTATTCCAAGGTCTTTGTGGACTTTAGCATAGTCTGACATTTTTACTTTCTCATATAAATAGTATAGAGAAGGTATAGTAATCACGAAAAAAGTTGACCTCGAGATTTTGATGAATCTCCATGTTTCATGTGCTCCTGAACACATTTTGACCATCTTTGTAATTATGTCTGTGTGTGTGTGTAAGTACTAAAAGACAATAACTTGAGAATGCTTTGAGCTATATAAATGAAATTTGAGATATGTGTGTTATATAAAAATGTTAGTTTTCTATCAATTTTTGGGCAACATATGTCAATCGGAAGTGGTACTTTACCTGAATTTTTCAAATAAACTGGTGCATAGTTTAAATAAACAATTAATTGAAATTTTGTATAGTAGTTTGTCATATGAAATTGCATTATAAGAAGAGAAAAATAACTGAAATTTTATATTATTGTTCATTAGACTAAGAATCACATATGGAATTTCACCTTAATCAGATAATCAGAAATCATATCTTAACAGGTATAAACACTATTACATATGCATTACTACCATTATATAAATACAGATAAATAATTAAAATTTTGTATGATCATTACTTATCGTTAGATATAAAATCAGGTGACTGGAAGTGGTATATTACTGACCACAAAAAAAAACATATTTGAAATTTCAGTTTGATCGGATTACCTGAGGTAGTTCTTTGCTATATAAACTTTCATTATAACTGACCAACCGGAAGTGGTATCTACTTTACCTGAACAGGTATAAGGAAAGTTGAGTGGAGAAAAATCCATATTTTTTATACTTTACGTGTGGTGCTTTACAAAAGACTGGCAAATTGGCACTCATCAATGCCCTTAACAAAATAACTAACTTTAGTATATGGAAGTATACTTCCGACGTTTGGTATGGATCATTGTGACACATCTGGTATAATAAAAGTTTATTGCCTCGTAGGATTGATGTTTTTATAGGCATCAAATTTGTGTGTACCATTTTACCCAGAACTAGGGATTTTCTAGAATTTACCCCACCACTTTGATTGACTGACAATATTACTTTTTTCACAGTTGATTCTGTGATATTGTTGGAGCAGGTTTATCTGTTAAACAAACTGTTTTATTTTGATATTTAGGTACTTGTTACTGTCTTTCTTAAGGCAAATTGTGTTCCACAATTGTTTTGAGTTGTGGTTTTTTGAAATTTACTTTTTTCTTCTTTTGTTTTTGTGCTTAAAATATAGTACTTTTAGTGATATAATAGTGTTTATGAAATTTTCTTCATTGTGCTGGTTCTGAATTTCCATGAAAGATTATTAATTCATTGGTGAAATTACACATCGTGTTAGTAAGTATTTGTGTTCAATACTTATCACATATGATTGGCTACATATTGTTACATGTTATTTTGTCAATGACAGAAATGTGTTTTATTGTTAATTACGGTGGTTGTTTGAACTAATCTGATAAGTTATTTTACAATCAATGAAATCATTATTTCATAATTTTTCCAGTAAGAGATCATCTTTAATTAAAGTATAGATAGTCTTTAAAATTTATATATAGTACCTTTCTAATTTGTGCTACGCATTTACTTCATTGTCCTTACATTTAATTCCATGAATTGTATTTCTTATATGTTTTAATCAATTTTACACTCTTTGTGAACTAATTGACATTTCTTCTTGTTTTCTATATTTTTTGGATAGCCTTAACATTATTTATTACCTACATTTAAGTTTTTATTTGAAAATGGGAGTTAAAAAGCAAACAGCATCACAAAGGCAGAAGAAAA